>NW_026279227.1:42500-294816 GCF_023373465.1 Oncorhynchus keta | reverse complement strand
GACTGAAGCCCAGTATATATGTTATGGCAACCTAACAGATTAAAGGCCTAAACTCCCCACATGAGTGTGTGTGAGGTATTTAAGTTTAAGGGTGAAGCTCTGGAGTCCTGTTTCCAAACAAGCCCTGAGGATCCTTTACGCCGGCAGTTTACAACCTCCAACTGACCCTCCTGACCGCTGAGACTGATCTGACCAACCTCAATGGAAAAACTGACCTTTGTGTCTGTTGCCAGGTAACTAACCTCTTCTTGGCAGTATGGCCACGGCCCACGGCTGAAGGAAAATGTGTCTGACCAGCCCCGGCGCTTTACAGTGAATTTGTAATGTAATTTCCTCTACTGCATTTAAACCAAACCACTAATGGCTGTCTGTCTACCAGACTGTTAAAGTGCAGGACTGAACTGTTCTGGTTTGGGTTAAAGTAGGTGCTTTTGGCTTCACATGTAGTTTTAGTAGGTACTTGACATGCTTTGGTTTTGTGACAAACCTTCATAAACCTCTGTCTATACATGAATGGTTCTGATATTTACCTTCCTCTACCTCTGGCTCCGGTACCTATGCTAGGGGAAAGAATCACTTGTGAGTGCTAACCTGTGAATGTGACCCTGGTCCAGAGTGAAGTGGAGGGTGGGGTGACGTCTGGTGTGAGTGTCCAGAGTGGAGGTGAGGCGGGGGTGAGGTCTGGTGTGGGTGTCCAGGGTGGAGGTGAGGTGGGGGTGAGGTCTGGTGTGGGTGCCCAGGGTGGAGGTGAGGCGGGTGGGAGTTGTGATGGGGGTTGTGGCCCTGTGGGTGGTGGTGTCCGCCCTGGCTGTGGCCGCTGTGGTGATGGTGGGGGTGGTGCTGGTAGGCGTGGCTGTGGGGCGGAGCAGGCAGGTGCTGGTGAGGGTGGGAGGGGTGAAGGTGGTGGTGGCCGCCCCCCTGCTCCTGCTGCTGCCGCGATGACATAATTTCCATCATGTGACCCATGCTGTTCATGTTGCCGTTGGCGATGGCTCCCGGGTGGTGTGCTAGCGCCGCCTTCAGCCTCTGTATGGAGAAGAACAACAACATGGCCATATTTCTATCATTCACTGGGATTAGGGACAGGAGTTCTTCCTGGTTACTATTCCAGACCATAGAGTTAAATGATTCATCTCTTTAGGCTTTGTCTGTTTGACAGTCTATCATTGAGTTAACTGGAAACGGTACTGTAGGTTATTTGAAAGTGTGTTGACTATTGACTGTGAGACGATACAATGCTGCATTCATCTTTATACTGTACATCCACATGTCACGGCTGAGGTACAAACCAGAGCTGAGCCTTGACAGCCCTCACCCTCTCTCTCTCTCTCTCTCTCTCTCTCTCTCTCTCTCTCTCTCTCTCTCTCTCTCTCTCTCTCTCTCTCTCTCTACTGCATTCTTACTCTCCGTCTCACTCTTTCGCTCGCTCGCTCCCTTCCCTCTGCCTTCCTCTCTCTCTATCCCTTTCTCTCAGTTTAGACAGTGATCTTGCTCTCTCTCTCCTTGTCCATCTCCATCCTTTCCTTTCTCCATCTCTCTCTCCATCTCTCTCTCCTATCCTCTCTCCAGGTCTAAAGGATGAGGGATCTGTCTGTCCGTCTGTCTGTCTGCATGCCTGCCCTGCCTGCCTGCCTGCCTGCCTGCCTGCCTGCCTGCCTGCCTGCCTGCCTGCCTGCCTGCCTGTCTGCCTGCTCTGTCCATCTGTCTGTCTGTCTGTCTGTCTGTCTGTCTGTCTGTCTGTCTGTTCGTTCTATGTTTACTCATGGGGGCAGGTTTGTTGCTTTAACCGTGTGGTCTACTTAAGACTGAGAGGCTCTGAGAACTGGCCAAGATCTGAGACCAGAGAGAGAGAGAGGGGACAGTGAAAGAGAGAGAGAGTGAGAGAGGGGAGACAGTGAGAGAGGCAGAGAGATGGGGGGAGAGAGAGAGGGCTTTTCAAGGTGCTCTTGTATTCCTGGTGTTTACCAGTCCCACCACACCACTCCTCAAGTGTCTGTTTGTTTGGGCAGACACTTAAAGAGACAACCCCCAAGGAAAGGGAAAAATCACCCACTCATATCCGAATACAAACATACAAGTTCCAAAACGTGTCTGCTGCACTCACTGCACGTCTGATCTGCTGAGAACTAACTTAGTCATAATAATTTTTTTTTGCACCTTTTCATTTTTCTGTTCCATTTGGGAGGAGGTTTTGGAATAACAGTGTGAGAGAGTGTTGAGTCTGGGACTGCCACTGTAATGACTGTAGTGGATTGGCCGGGGCTTCATTCTGAAAGGTGCTCACTTAACATAAAGAGGAACTGTACTGTAGCTTTACGGTAGTGTTAATGGGATTTTCATCATTGGCACAAAATCTATAAACTTACTAACTAAAATTGTCAATCCATTCAATTCAGTTTTGTCAGTCTTATGTTGCCTGCTAACTCTCAATCTCCTCTCTCTCCATCTCCTCTCTCTTCATCTCCTCTCTCTCCATCTCCTCTCTCTCTCGCTCCTGACTCTCTCTATCTCTCTCCATCTCCTGTCTCTCTCCATCTCCTCTCCATCTCCTCTCTCTCCATCTCCTCTCTCCATCTCTTCTCTCTCCATCTCCTCTCTCAATCTCCTCTCTCTCCATCTCCTCTCTCTCCATCTCCTCTCTCTCCATCTCCTCTCTCTTCATCTCCTCTCTCTCCATCTCCTCTCTCTCTCGCTCCTGACTCTCTCTATCTCCTCTCTCTCTCCATCTCCTGTCTCTCTCCATCTACTGTCTCTCCATCTCCTCTCTCTCCATCTCCTCTCTCTTCATCTCCTCTCTCTCCATCCTGACTCTCTCTCCATCTCCTCCATCTCCTGTCTCTCTCCATCTACTGTCTCTCCATCTCCTCTCTCTCCATCTCCTCTCTCCATCTCTTCTCTCTCCATCTCCTCTCTCTCTCTCTAGCTCCTGTCTCTCTCTATCTCATCTCTCTCTCCATCTACTGTATCTCTCCATCTCCTCTCTCTCCATCTCCATCTCCATCTCATGTCTCTCTCCATCTCCTCTCTCTCCATCTCCTGTCTCTCTCCATCTGTTTTCTCTCTCCAATGTCCATCTCTTCCTTTACCCCTCTCTCTCTCTCCCCTATCTCCCCCGTCTCAGTCAGTCCAGTCTGTCCATGCCTCCTCCAGGCCTCCTCCTCCAGGCCTCCTCCTCCAGGCCTTCTCCAGGCCTCCATGTCTCTTTAACAACCTTCACATTCATGATTCCCTGGGCCACCACGCCAGAGAGAGAGTGAGAGAGATAAAGAGCACATCAACCCTCTCCTCCTCCTCCTGCCTCCCACACCCCTCCCTTCCTCACTCCTCTCTCTCTCTCACCCTCCTTCAGGGGAACTCTAGCTGTCTCAGATGAAGGATTGATGCACGCAGCACACTCCACACGCCACAGTAACATCTTAGCAATGTGGAAAACAAAACAACAGTACCTCAGGTATTTGATGCACACAGCTGGCCTGCATAGTTTACGAGTGACAAGTATGGGCCATTCATCATATCTAGGTTGTCATGTACTGTAGCATCCCGTTCTATGGGACCAGTGAAACCATCAGCCTGTTAAGCCTGTTTCAGTCTGTTCCTGGCACAGCCATAGAGTTTATATCTGCCTGTCTGGCTCTCATCTCCTACTGAACGTACTAGGAACCACCTGGCAGCATCGGGATTTATATCAAAGGTTAACTAATGTCATGGTCCTCTTAGCAGTGTTTCCTATATTCATTGGATAGATCAGTGCTACCTGATATTACCTTCATAGATCCTACTGCTGTCATGGTTCCTGTTCTTCATATTACCTTCATAGATCCTACTGCTGTCATGGTTCCTGTTTCTCATATTACCTTCATAGATCCTACTGCTGTCATGGTTCCTGTTCTTCATATTACCTTCATAGATCCTACTGGTGTCATGGTTCCTGTTCTTCATATTACCTTCATAGATCCTACTGCTGTCATGGTTCCTGTTCTTCATATTACCTTCATAGATCATACTGCTGTCATGGTTCCTGTTCTTCATATTACCTTCATAGATCATACTGCTGTCATGGTTCCTGTTCTTCATATTACCTTCATAGATCCTACTGCTGTCATGGTTCCTGTTCTTCATATTACCTTCATAGATCCTACTGCTGTCATGGTTCCTGTTCTTCATATTACCTTCATAGATCCTACTGCTGTCATGGTTCCTGTTCTTCATATTACCTTCATAGATCCTACTGCTGTCATGGTTCCTGTTCTTCATATTACCTTCATAGATCCTACTGCTGTCATGGTTCCTGTTCTTCATATTACCTTCATAGGTCCTACTGCTGTCATGGTTCCTGTTCTGTTCCCAGAACCTTCAGAAGCTAAAGCAATCCTTTCCTCTCTATTATAAGTACTTTAACATCAGCACTAATATAACTATATATACACACACACACTCCAACACACACAACTCAACACTTCTCAGCAGGGCCGGCTCCAGTAGAATACACAAGGTGCAAGTTTGAAATGTGGTTGTGCATCAGCAATATTTATGTTGTTTTGTCAGCCACTGACAGTCACTCAATTATCCATGTCAACCACTTCCACCTCAGCCTCAACAACGCTTCTCACAGTCAGCGCCTGGCCTAGACTGGCCTGGACTGACCAGACTGGCCTAGACTGGCCTGGACTGGCTAGACTGGCCTAGACTGGCCTGGACTGGCCTGGCCTAGACTGGCCTGGACTGACCAGACTGGCCTAGACTGGCCTGGACCAGCCTAGACTGGCCTAGACTGGCCTGGCCTAGACTGGCCTGGACTGGCCAGACTGGCCTAGACTGGCTTGGACTGGCTAGACTGGCCTGGACCGGCCTAGACTGGCCTAGCCTGGCCTGGACTTGCCTAGACTGGCCTAGACTGGCCTAGTGTCCTGGAATGGCCTAGACTGGCCTAGACTGGACTGGCCTAGACTGGCCTAGACTGGCCTGGACTGGCCTACACTGGCCTAGACTGGCCTGGTCTGGCTTAGACTGGCCTGGACTGGCCTACACTGGCCTAGACTGGCCTGGTCTGGCTTAGACTGGCCTAGACTACAACACAGGGGTTAACATACCACAGAAACCAGACTACAGAACAGTGACTTAGATCAGATCTGTCTAGACTACAACACAGTGGGTTAGATCAGGTCTGTCTAGACTACAGCACAGTGGGTTAGATCAGACCTGTCTAGACTACAGCACAGTGGGTTAGATGCGGTCTGTCTAGACTACAACACAGTGGGTTAGATCAGACCTGTCTAGACTACAGCACAGTGGGTTAGATCAGGTCAGTCTGTCTGCAGCATAGTGGGTTAGATCAGGTCTGTCTAGACTACAACACAGTGGGTTAGATCAGGTCTGTCTAGACTACAGCACAGTGGGTTAGATCAGACCTGTCTAGACTACAGCACAGTGGGTTAGATCAGATCTGTCTAGACTACAGCACAGTGGGTTAGATCAGATCTGTCTAGACTACAACACAGTGGGTTAGATCAGACCTGTCTAGAGTACAGCACAGTGGGTTAGATCAGACCTGTCTAGACTACAGCACAGTGGGTTAGATCAGGTCTGTCTAGACTACAGCACAGTGGGTTAGGTCAGACCTGTCTAGACTACAGCACAGTGGGTTAGATCAGGTCTGTCTGTCTGCAGCACAGTGGGTTAGATCAGACCTGTATAGACTACAACACAGTGGATTAGATCAGGTCTGTCTGTCTGCAGCACAGTGGGTTAGATCAGGTCTGTCTGTTTGCAGCACAGTGGGTTAGATCAGGTCTGTCTGTCTGTAGCACAGTGGATTAGATCAGACCTGTCTAGACTACAGCACAGTGGGTTAGATCAGGTCTGTCTGTCTGCAGCACAGTGGGTTAGATCAGACCTGTCTAGACTACAGCACAGTGGGTTAGATCAGGTCTGTCTGTCTGCAGTACAGTGGGTTAGATCGGGTTAGATCAGGTCTGTCTGTCTGCAGCTCAGTGGGTTAGATCAGGTCTGTCTGTCTGCAGCACAGTGGGTTAGATCATACCTGTCTAGACTACAGCACAGTGGGTTAGATCAGGTCTGTCTGCAACACAGTGGGTTAGATCAGACCTGTCTAGACTACAGCACAGTGGATTAGATTAGGTCTGTCTGTCTGCAGTACAGTGGGTTAGATCAGACCTGTATAGACTACAGCACAGTGGGTTAGATCAGGTCTGTCTGTCTGCAGCACAGTGGATTAGATCAGGTCTGTCTAGACTACAGCACAGTGGGTTAGATCAGGTCTGTCTGTCTGCAGCACAGTGGGTTAGATCAGACCTGTATAGACTACAACACAGTGGGTTAGATCAGGTCTGTCTGTCTGCAGCACAGTGGGTTAGATCAGACCTGTATAGACTACAACACAGTGGGTTAGATCAGGTCTGTCTGTCTGCAGTACAGTGGGTTAGATCAGACCTGTATAGACTATAGCACAGTGGGTTAGATCAGACCTGTATAGACTACAGCACAGTGGGTTAGATCAGACCTGTATAGACTACAACACAGTGGGTTAGATCAGGTCTGTCTGTCTGCAACACAGTGGGTTAGATCAGACCTGTCTAGACTACAGCACAGTGGATTAGATCAGGTCTGTCTGTCTGCAGCACAGTGGGTTAGATCAGACCTGTATAGACTACAACACAGTGGGTTAGATCAGGTCTGTCTGTCTGCAACACAGTGGGTTAGATCAGACCTGTCTAGACTACAGCACAGTGGATTAGATCAGGTCTGTCTGTCTGCAGCACAGTGGGTTAGATCAGACCTGTATAGACTACAGCACAGTGGGTTAGATCAGGTCTGTATAGACTACAGCACAGTGGGTTAGATCAGGTCTGTATAGACTACAACACAGTGGGTAAGATCAGACCTGTATAGACTACAGCACAGTGGGTTAGATCAGACCTGTATAGACTACAGCACAGTGGGTTAGATCAGGTCTGTCTGTCTGCAGCACAGTGGGTTAGATCAGACCTGTATAGACTACAGCACAGTGGGTTAGATCAGGTCTGTCTGTCTGCAGCACAGTGGGTTAGATCAGACCTGTATAGACTACAGCACAGTGGATTAGATCAGGTCTGTCTGTCTGCAGCACAGTGGGTTAGATCAGACCTGTATAGACTACAACACAGTGGATTAGATCAGGTCTGTCTGTCTGCAGCTGTATACAGACTCAGAGGGTCGGTTATACCAGGCTGCAGCACCAGGGGGTGGAGAATACTGGAGTCCAATGGTGGGTCTGTCTGTCTGTCTGTCCGTCCGTCCGTCCGTCCCTCCCTCCCTCCCTCCCTCCCTCCCTCCCTCCCTCAGCTCTGTGAGAGTTGGTAAAATGGAAGTGTGAGGGAAGCAATCAATCACATAACTGGTTTGTGAAAAAAAAGCAAGCACCAAAACCAATGGTGATTCTGGCCACTGTATCTGTTGCTTATAACAAAGCATCATTCGATGTGTATTTACTGTCTAGACCCCCTTACTAAATGTACACTACACCTAACAGATAAAAAGCAGTCTGATACCACATCACTAATATTCCCCAGACTGCTGACATGGACACCTTCCATGTGGCTCTACTATCTGAGGAAGTCATCTTACCCTGACAGGCCACCATAACACCTTCCCATTCAGCCTTCAACCTGTCAATCAACACCCAGACCTGGGGCCCCTCCCCTGCGATAGCGGGAACCAATCAGGCTGGGCAGCTGTCCGCCTATCTTCCACCACTCAATCATAGCAGCCAATCTCATGTCCTGAGCCACGTTCCCACAGAGGCCAGAGCAGAGACCCAGGCAGTGGAATGTGACTGCCCCATCCACCACTGTCTGCTCCGCACTGCACTGCAGACCCACTAATGTGCCTGTCTGGGGCTGGGGGAAGGGGTATAGGGCTGGGAGGTGAGGCTGGGGCTGTGGCTGGAGTTGGGGCTGATGTTGCCTGGCTCCATGCCAGCCAAACGTCAGGGGAGTGGGGGATAGAGGGGTGGAGGGAGAAGAGGCGGGGGAGTGGATAGCTTCCAGTCTCCCCTCCACTCACACAGAGAGAGAGAGTCAGCCTGGCCTCGGGGCCCAGCAAAGTGCTCATTTATCAGCCCTGTATTGTGAGAGGAGTCCAGCTGGCAGGGCCGCCTCTACTATCTATCTGGCTTTTAACTGAATTAACCTCCATCAGGAGGAGAGGCCTCCCGAACAGCACCAAATAGTATATTTATAGTACACGAGGGCCCAAGTCACAATAAGTGCACTCTAAAGGAATAGGGTGCCATCTGGGATGCAGGTCCAGTGTGTCACAGTCAGGCAGCGTACTATAGCGAGTAGAGTCCGCTCTCAAGGTTAAAACACAATGCGAGCTACACCCGACACACACAGCCCGTAACCATAACAACAGACACACTCACGACAGAGAGAGTTGAACTCACGGAACTCATAATCAAGCAGTACATTGTACCAGCCACAGCTGAGACTAGCCACACAGCAGAGAAGAGAAGCACTGATGGAGGTACGTAACAATGGACTACACCTACGATACAGTCAGTCTGAGATGTAGTTCTACAACACAAAACGTTCCACTGCACACGACACTACTAAACAACGGTCTGTAGGATTCAAAAACAAAGCATCTAAGAGAACCAGGCAGGGATCTGTGAACCAGGCAGGGATCTGTGAACCAGGCAGGGATCTGTGAACCAGGCAGGGATCTGTAAACCAGGCAGGGATCTGTGAACCAGGCAGGGATCTGTGAACCAGGCAGGGATCTGTGAACCAGGCTGTGAGGGGGATCTGTGAACCAGGCAGGGATCTGTGAACCAGGCAGGGATCTGTAAACCAGGCAGGGATCTGTAAACCAGGCAGGGATCTGTGAACCAGGCAGGGATCTGTGAACCTGGAACCAAATCAACCTGTCATGTATTGCAGCAAACAAAGCAACTCTGTCGCAAACGAGAAGAGAGAGAGAAATATAGAGATAGAGAGAGAAATATAGATAGAGAGAGATGAAGATAAAGAGAGAGAGAGAGAGAGAGAGAGAGAGAGATGAAGATAAAGAGAGAGAAATATATAGAGAGAGGAAGATAAATAGAGAGAAATATAGAGATAGAGAGATGAAGATGAAGAGAGAAAGATATAGAAAGAGAGATGAAGATAAAGAGAGAGAGAGAGAGATGAAGATAAAGAGAGAGAAAGAGAGAGAGAGAGAAAGAGAGAGAAATATATAGAGAGAGGAAGATAAAGAGAGAGAAATATAGAGATGAAGAGAGAAAGATATAGAAAGAGAGAAATATAGAGATAGAGAGAGATGAAGATAAGATATAGAAATATAGAGAGAGATGAAGACAAAGAGAGAGAAGGAGAGATAAAGATTCCCTCACCGTGATACAGGCCAGGTTCCCACTCTTCTACTCGCTGGTTTCATCTGACACAACTGAATGACTTGGCTCAAACTGTCCCAGATCTAACTCAGCTCCACTAAGCTGAGCCCAAACTTATGGCCCTGGCAGGCTGCATTCGGACCCACAGTGACGCAAATGAACAGACCGACGGGCCTTCCACGGTGATGATCATCAGCAGGCTTGTGGTTACGTCCCAAATGGCACACTATTGCCTATATAGTGCATTACTTTTGACCAGAGCCCCATAGACCCTGGTCAAAAGTAGTGCACTGTAAAGGGAATAGGGTGCCATTGGGGACGTAACCACTGTCTCTCCCAAACCCCTTCATCATGACCTCTAATGTACTTTAACACATGGTTGTGTTTGGCTCAGACTGTGCTCATCACCCAGACTTAACCACCACCTGCATTAACCTGTAATAACACACACACACTGGTTTCTCTCTCTCCCCGCGGCTACATGTAGTCAGGCCACAGAACAGTCATTATGTCAGTGCAGGTGTTGGCCTGTAGTGTTGGTAGTAGGTGTTCTGACAGCGGAGGATGGTACACAGTGTGGAGGAAGAGGACAACAGTCTGGTGTTTAGATGTACCAACCCCGTCTCAACCTATCAGCCATATAATACAGCAACAGAAAGAGCTGGTAAGATGGAAAAGTAATGATATAACTAACGATATAATCCCCATTTATGAGGAGGGAGAATATAGACAGTAGTAATGACACAGGTTGTCAAGGTTCATTTGTCTTTTACCATTCAATGTTCCACGTTGATAAAATGCTGCCACACAGATTAAACATAAAAGCCCAGCTACTGGACTGAAGATGCTTTCTCCCGGAGGGAAGAAGCCATTTACTGTCTGACGTCTAAACCCTGACCTCTGACCTCTTGACCTCCTGTATCAACCCCCCTCATTAATGTGGTGTCATTAATGATATTTATTAATGCTGTCTTCCTATTTGACACCAGCTCAGTGGCCCGGTGTGACTGATGTCCGTGTGAGTGCTCTGGCCATGTCTGAACAGCCACTCAGGTTTCCCCTGTTCCCGCCCTGGCCTGGCCATATGACTTCATCACTATTAACCCCGAGAGGAGAACGCCAGAGAGGGGAAGAACAGGGACGAGTGGGAAGAGATGGAGCCTGAGCCGGGATGAGTCAATCAAACCAGATCAGGTCAGGGGGACACACTTTCATTCCTCTTAAGAGTGGAGCAGAGGGCTCCCTGGGGACCTGAGGCCCTTTGGAGTCGCCCGAGTCATCACTAGTTAGGGAACATTGAACCTAACCTAACCAGGCCTGTATGTGGAGTTACAGAACATTCAACCTAATCTAACCAGGCCTGTATGTGGGGTTACAGAACATTGAACCTAATCTAACCAGGCCTGTATGCGGAGTTACAGAACATTCAACCTAATCTAACCAGGCCTGTATGTGGAGTTACAGAACATTGAACCTAATCTAACCAGGCCTGTATGTGGAGTTACAGAACATTCAACCTAATCTAACCAGGCCTGTATGTGGAGTTACAGAACATTCAACCTAATCTAACCAGGCCTGTATGTGGAGTTACAGAACATTCAACCTAATCTAACCAGGCCTGTATGTGGAGTTACAGAACATTCAACCTAATCTAACCAGGCCTGTATGTGGGGAACATTTACAGAACATTCAACCTAATCTAACCAGGCCTGTATGTGGGGTTACAGAACATTGAACCTAATCTAACCTGTATGTGGAGTTACAGAACATTCAACCCAGGCCTAATCTAACCAGGCCTGTATGTGGGTTACAGAACATTGAACCTAATCTAACCTGTATGTGGAGTTACAGAACATTGAACCTAATCTAACCAGGCCTGTATGTAACCAGGCCTGTATGTGGGTTACAGAACATTGAACCTAATCTAACCTGTATGTGGAGTTACAGAACATTTAACCTAATCTAACCAGGCCTGTATGTGGGGTTACAGAACATTGAACCTAATCTAACCAGGCCTGTATGTGGGGTTAAAGAACATTGAACCTAATCAGGCCTGTATGTGGAGTTACAGAACATTCAACCTAATCTAACCAGGCCTGTATGTGGGGTTACAGAATATTGAACCTAATCTAACCAGGCCTGTAATGTGGGGTTAAAGAACATTGAACCTAATCAGGCCTGTATGTGGAGTTACAGAACATTGAACCTAATCTAACATGTATGTGGGGTTACAGAATATTGAACCTAATCTAACCAGGCCTGTATGTGGGGTTACAGAATATTGAACCTAATCTAACCAGGCCTGTATGTGGGGTTACAGAACATTGAACCTAATCTAACCAGGCCTGTATGTGGAGTTACAGAACATTGAACCTAATCTAACCAGGCCTGTATGTGGAGTTACAGAACATTGAACCTAATCTAACCAGGCCTGTATGTGGAGTTATCTAACCAGGCCTGTATGTGGGTTACAGAACATTGAACCTAATCTAACCAGGCCTGTATGTGGGGTTACAGAACAGAACCTAATCTGAACCTAATCTAACCAGGCCTGTATGTGGAGGTTACAGAACATTGAACCTAATCTAACCAGGCCTGTATGTGGAGTTACAGAACATTGAACCTAATCTAACCAGGCCTGTATGTGGAGTTACAGAACATTCAACCTAATCTAACCAGGCCTGTATGTGGGGTTACAGAACATTGAACCTAATCTAACCAGGCCTGTATGTGGAGTTACAGAACATTGAACCTAATCTAACCAGGCCTGTATGTGGAGTTACAGAACATTGAACCTAATCTAACCAGGCCTGTATGTGGAGTTACAGAACATTGAACCTAATCTAACCAGGCCTGTATGTGGAGTTACAGAACATTGAACCTAACCTAACCAGGCCTGTATGTGGGGTTACAGAACATTGAACCTAACCTAACCAGGCCTGTATGTGGGGTTACAGAACATTGAACCTAATCTAACCCTGTATGTGGAGTTACAGAACATTGAACCTAATCTAACCAGGCCTGTATGTGGGGTTACAGAACATTGAACCTAATCTAACCCTGTATGTGGAGTTACAGAACATTGAACCTAATCTAACCAGGCCTGTATGTGGGGTTACAGAACATTGAACCTAATCTAACCTGTATGTGGAGTTACAGAACATTGAACCTAATCTAACCAGGCCTGTATGTGGGGTTACAGAACATTGAACCTAATCTAACCTGTATGTGGAGGTTACAGAACATTGAACCTAATCTAACCAGGCCTGTATGTGGGGTTACAGAACATTGAACCTAATCTAACCAGGCCTGTATGTGGGGTTACAGAACATTCAACCTAATCTAACCAGGCCTGTATGTGGGGTTACAGAACATTGAACCTAATCTAACCTGTATGTGGGGTTACAGAACATTGAACCTAATCTAACCTGTATGTGGGGTTACAGAACATTGAACCTAATCTAACCAGGCCTGTATGTGGGGTTACAGAACATTGAACCTAATCTAACCAGGCCTGTATGTGGGGTTACAGAACATTGAACCTAACCTAACCAGGCCTGTATGTGGAGTTACAGAACATTCAACCTAATCTAACCAGGCCTGTATGTGGAGTTACAGAACATTGAACCTAATCTAATCAGGCCTGTATGTGGTGTCATATGTGGGGTCATATGTTTATTATCCTGGGCTTTAAATGGACAGAGAAGAGAGTGAACAGCTATATTAAAACCCTGGTTTGTTTCAATACCCTGCGTCAGTCTCTTCTCGTCAGACATGTTCAGCCAGCTAGTGTGTTTACTCTGTACTGTACTTCTGCTAACAGGATTTATAATGAGGTTACACATCTTAACTTTCCTGGTAACAATCTTTGTGGGCCCAGACCCTTCTAACTCTCCTCCCCCAGCCCCTAAAAACCACAGCATGGGATCCCTGTCTGCGGCAGCTATAGAAGGGAGGGAGAGAGTGTCAGTGAGCCCCTGTGCCATAAATGTAGAGGGTATAATTCCTCCACCAACACCTCCTCAACCTCCCCCACCCTCCCCAAACACCTCCTCAACCTCCCCCACCCCTCCCCAACACATCCTCAACCTCCCCCCCCCTCCCCACCCCTCCCCAACACATCCTCAACCTCCCCTCCCCCCACCCTCCCCAAACACCTCCTCAACCTCCCCCACCCCTCCCTCCCCACCCCTCCCCAACACCCCCCCAACCTCCCCCACCCCACCCCCCCAACACCTCCTCAACCTCCCCCACCCCTCCCCCAACACATCCTCACCCCCCCACCCCTCCCCAACACCTCCTCAACCTCCCCCCCCACCCCCAACACCCCTCAACCTCCCCCAACACCCCCTCCCCCCCCTCCCCAACACCTCCTCAACCTCCCCACCTCCTCAACCTCCCCACCACCCCAACACCCCCACAACACCTCCTCCCCCTCACCCCTCCCCCAACACCTCCTCAACCTACCCCCCCCCCCTCAACACCTCCCCCAACACCTCAACCTCCGCCACCCCTCCCCAAACACCTCCTCAACCCCCCAACACTTCCTCAACCCCCCCCACCACCACCTCTACCCACCGATGCCTGCCTTCCATACCCACTATCCACTCCTCCATGTGTGCCCCCCCCATTAGCTCACTTTTATTACATTACCCACATTCCCCAGAGAGGCAGGAACCTCTCCCCCACTCCTCCCTCCACCTCTCCTGTACCCCCTCTCTGCTAAACTGATTTCTTCTGGGACTACAGGAGGACGACAGGCAGCCTGGTGGAAAGTAGTGGGAGTCTCTCTGTACTGTAACTAGAGTCACTCCTTCTTTCCCTTCCCCCACTGGGCCGAGCCGAGCACAGCCTCCCTGTGGCCCCAGAGGAGGGAGGGAGGGGAGAGAGAGAGATGGACAGATGGAGGAAGATGGGCTGTTCTGTTCTGCCAGGCCCAGACGACCCCGGTATGTTGCAGTGCTGTTCATACGTAGCCACATTGGTGCGCAGGGCAGGCAGTGAGATGCACACACACCTACAGTGGAGGCTACCCCCCCCACACACACACACACACACACAAACACACAGCAGGCTAAACATACACTTGGCAGCCTCTCTCTCTCTTTCCTCCCTGTCAGTCTAATGGATTGGCCTTTCTGCCTCCAGACTCTACATCCCCACCGGTTCCTCTTGTAAAGCAGGGCTCTGTGGACCAGCCGACAGGGTTATTACTACAAAACCCCAGCCTCTGGGGGGAGAGGGGCAGAGGAAGACAGACAGACAAGGAGAGAGAGCTAGAGAGAGGGGGGGGCGAGCAAGAGAGAGATAGAGGGGGGAAGCGGGGGCGAGCTAGAGAGAGATAGAGACATATGCTCACAGGAGCACAGTCAGGAACAAAGTGCCTGGACTAATCTAATGTTAGAGTCAAATTGAAACAAAAGGCACCTTGCTGAGGCTATTTCAGATAGAAAGTAGAAGGAATGTGGAAAGTAGTGCTTCCAAAATCATTCATTTGAATCATAAATTGAAATATTTATTTGACAGTTTGTATTAATAGACTCTGATAAAGTTTCTGTGTATTGGACATATAGTGAACAAAAATATAGACGCAACATGCTACAATTTCAAAGATCTTACTGAGTTACAGTTTATATAAGGAAATCAGTCTATTCATCAGGCCCTAATCTATAGATTTCACATGACTGGAAGTACATATGTGCACCTGTTGGCCACAGCCACCTTAAAAAAGGTTCCTGGTATCTAATTGGTAGTTACAGTCTTGTCTCATCACTGCAACTCCCGTACGGACTCGGGAGAGGCGAAGGTCAAGAGCCGTGCGTCCTCCGAAACACGACCCAACCAAGCCGACACAGCGCCCACTTAACCCGGAAGCCAGCCGCACCAATGTGTCGGAGGAAACTCTGTGCACCTGGCGACCGTGTCAGTGTGCACTGCGCCCGGCCCACCACAGGAGTCGCTAGTGAGTGATGGGACAAGGACATCCCTGCCGGTCAAACCCTCCCCTAATCCGGACGACGCTGGGCGATTTATGTGCCGCCTCATGGGTCTCCTGGTCGCGGCCGGCTGCGACAGAGCCTGGACTCGAACCCAGAATCTCTAGTGGCACAGCTAGCACTGCGATGCAGAGCCTTAGACCACTGCCCTACTCGGGAGGCCCCTATAATTGACTTCTAATTGTGTTTTCCTTCAGAATGTGTTTCTCTTGTCATTATGAACTAACATGTCACATGCTACATTTAGCTGTAGCATTTACTCTAACATTGGGAACCAAACCTGACAGAGTGGAGAGAGAGGTGACTTGGAGAGAGCTGACACCCACAGCCATGAGGAAGTGATGTCACTGAGGCCACAAAATGACAATACGTTAACAGGCAATGAATGTCATGGGAAATAGGAAGTCTGTACTCATGACTGAATCTATGACACTATGTAAGAAATGTTAACAGGCAATAAATCTCATGGGAAATAGGAAGTCTGTACTCATGACTGAATCTATGACACTATGTAAGAAATGTTAACAGGAAGGGGTGTGGTTGACATTGATGTGTTCACAGTTGTTGTACTTAGAAAACTGTAGATGAGGAACTGGTCAGAGAGGTTACATAAAGTGTTAGCCATCTCCCCATCTGGTGTTGGCTGGCCGGCTGGCTGGTTTACCCTGGCCTAGCCCTGCCGGAGGGGAGAGAGCCCTGGAGGCTAGTCCTGTCCCATTCACAGGCCCTGAACCGTACCCTGAAGGCCTTCACACATACGCCTCCCATCAGCCTCCCATCAGCACAGCTAAAACAACACGCAGTCACCCAGAGACAAATACAGCAGACACACTGCTCCGCCCCTGCCCTCTGTTCCTCTGTCCCTCTCCCACACACACACACATGTTCACGCGTGAAAAAACACACACACGCACACAGAGGGGAACTCACAAGTAGAAAAGAGATGTTTTGAGCCATATTCCTATGCTTGTGAATGTGACTGTGGTCCATGGTTGTGGGTGGGTCGTGACCCTACTCTGAGCCCCTGGTGTGGGCACCATGGTGGAAGGAGACACTCACCTCTCTAACTCCCTCCCTCTATCTCTCCCTTCCTTGTCAGGCCTCACCACAGATAAGCTGGCAGACACACACACTGTTAGTGTTTTCACCCTTCACCCTACACCCTCACCAAGCTCACATTTTCTGAGAAACTGTCTGTGGATAAATACTGCCGTTTGACAATATGTAGAAGGATGCTAGTTGACCTGTAAGTCTCTGTATCCCTGTTAGTTCTCCTCCGTTATGCCTCACTTTACCCTGTACAGACACACTGCAAGAGGCACTGTTTGTCTCAACACACACACACAGTGCAAAAGCACGCTCACGACACACACAAACAAAGCACACTCGCTCACACACAGGCACAGTTTAACCCTACACACTAGCAGTCAGTCCGTTGTGACAGAACGGCTGCAGCAGTAGAGCTCACGTTCAGTTGTGTCCTTGGCTCACAGTCCCTCTCTCTCCAATGACATCACCCCCTGACAATGCCACCATTCATACAGATGTTGCTTTCAAAACCTGGAGATACACTCCTATTGTCTGCTGCTGAAATTCTTCTATAACACAACCCATGGTCTAGCCAGAGGTGCTCTCTCTCTCTCTCTCTCTCTCTCTCTCTCTCTCTCTCTCTCTCTCTCTCTCGCCTGTCTGTCTGTCTGTCTGTCTGTCTGTCTGTTTCTCTCTCACATTTTCTAACTCTCCATCTTTCTCTCTCGCTCTCATACCATTTAATGGTGTAAGTAGTTACAAATGATTTGACACAGTTAATCACTCAACATGGAGTGAAGGTGACTTCACAGTTAATCACTCAACATGGAGTGAAGGTGGAAATCTCCTCTTCTTTCTTGACCTCATTGAACAACTCTGTAAATATGACTCTCTCGTACACTTGGTATTTCTGACCGACATATTTGATGTATTTTGCAGAATTCAGTACAAGTATTTCAATGGTCAAATACAACTATAGTTTGATCGGGTTTTAAAACAATATACAAGTTTAGTAGGATCATACAACTAAAACTGTGTGGATGAAGAGTTGAGGTGAAAAAAATCCATCGGCTCAAACTCCAACTCTTGCATCAGGATGGCTGTGATGGCTGTGATGGCTGTGGTGGCTGTGATGGCTGTGATGGCTGTGGTGGCTGTGATGGCTGTGATGGCTGTGGTGGCTGTGATGGCTGTGATGGCTGTGATGGCTGGTCTCAGTGCATATTATGAACTGTTTCTTTAAGAGAAACTGCCTTTTTTCCCTCCTCAAGTAAAAAGGAGTACATTTAGAGCGTGCCAAGAATGATGTCATGGGCCCATCCAGTGCCAGGTCCGTGGCCAACAGAGCTGCAGTGTAGGAACATATAGTATTGTTTACCTCATAAGAAACTCAGCACCAAGCCTGACGCTTAGTGACACATTTATTGTCCCTAGTAACAATGTAAACAATAGATAATTACCCAGATAATAAATAACACATCTTTATACACGAGCTGCAGCTCAGAAGCAGAGCTTTTTAAATCTGTCCGCATTTTTCTAAACCAACTGAATGGCAGAGAGAAAGGAACAGGTGAGCACAGCTTCACATTCAACAGATATGAAACCCACGGTCGGAGACTCTACACCACTTTCAACAGATATGAAACCCACGGTCGGAGACTCTACACCACATTCAACAGATATGAAACCCACGGTCGGAGACTCTACACCACTTTCAACAGATATGAAACCCACGGTCGGAGACTCTACACCACTTTCAACAGGTATGAAACCCACGGTCGGAGACTCTACACCACTTTCAACAGATATGAAACCCACGGTCGGAGACTCTACACCACTTTCAACAGATATGAAACCCACGGTCGGAGACTCTACACCACTTTCAACAGATATGAAACCCACGGTCGGAGACTCTACACCACTTTCAACAGATATGAAACCCACGGTCGGAGACTCTACACCACATTCAACAGATATGAAACCCACGGTCGGAGACTCTACACCACTTTCAACAGATATGAAACCCACGGTCGGAGACTCTACACCACTTTCAACAGATATGAAACCCACGGTCGGAGACTCTACACCACTTTCAACAGATATGAAACCCACGGTCGGAGACTCTACACCACTTTCAACAGATATGAAACCCACGGTCGGAGACTCTACACCACTTTCAACAGATATGAAACCCACGGTCGGAGACTCTACACCACTTTCAACAGATATGAAACCCACGGTCGGAGACTCTACACCACATTCAACAGATATGAAACCCACGGTCGGAGACTCTACACCACTTTCAACAGATATGAAACCACTTTCACAGGTCGGAGACTCTACACCACTTTCAACAGATATGAAACCCACGGTCGGAGACTCTACACCACTTTCAACAGATATGAAACCTACGGTCGGAGACTCTACACCACTTTCAACAGATATGAAACCCACGGTCGGAGACTCTACACCACTTTCAACAGATATGAAACCCACGGTCGGAGACTCTACACCACATTCAACAGATACGAAACCCACGGTCGGAGACTCTACACCACTTTCAACAGAGACGAAACCCACGGTCGGAGACTCTACACCACTTTCAACAGATACGAAACCCACGGTCGGAGACTCTACACCACTTTCAACAGATACGAAACCCACGGTCGGAGACTCTACACCACTTTCAACAGATATGAAACCCACGGTCGGAGACTCTACACCACTTTCAACAGATATGAAACCCACGGTCGGAGACTCTACACCACTTTCAACAGATATGAAACCCACGGTCGGAGACTCTACACCACTTTCAACAGATATGAAACCCACGGTCGGAGACTCTACACCACTTTCAACAGATATGAAACCTACGGTCGGAGACTCTACACCACTTTCAACAGATATGAAACCCACGGTCGGAGACTCTACACCACTTTCAACAGATATGAAACCCACGGTCGGAGACTCTACACCACTTTCAACAGATATGAAACCCACGGTCGGAGACTCTACACCACTTTCAACAGATATGAAACCCACGGTCGGAGACTCTACACCACATTCAACAGATACGAAACCCACGGTCGGAGACTCTACACCACTTTCAACAGAGACGAAACCCACGGTCGGAGACTCTACACCACTTTCAACAGATACCCCACGGTCGGAGACTCTACACCACTTTCAACAGATATGAAACCCACGGTCGGAGACTCTACACCACTTTCAACAGATATGAAACCCACGGTCGGAGACTCTACACCACTTTCAACAGATATGAAACCCACGGTCGGAGACTCTACACCACTTTCAACAGATATGAAACCCACGGTCGGAGACTCTACACCACTTTCAACAGATATGAAACCTACGGTCGGAGACTCTACACCACTTTCAACAGATATGAAACCCACGGTCGGAGACTCTACACCACTTTCAACAGATATGAAACCCACGGTCGGAGACTCTACACCACATTCAACAGATATGAAACCCACGGTCGGAGACTCTACACCACTTTCAACAGATATGAAACCCACGGTCGGAGACTCTACACCACTTTCAACAGATACGAAACCCACGATCGGAGACTCTACACCACTTTCAACAGATATGAAACCCACAGTCGGAGACTCTACACCACTTTCAACAGATACGAAACCCACGGTCGGAGACTCTACACCACATTCAACAGATACGAAACCCACGGTCGGAGACTCTACACCACTTTCAACAGATACGAAACCCACAGTCGGAGACTCTACACCACTTTCAACAGATACGAAACCCACGGTCGGAGACTCTACACCACTTTCAACAGATATGAAACCCACGGTCGGAGACTCTACACCACTTTCAACAGATACGAAACCCACGGTCGGAGACTCTACACCACTTTCAACAGATACGAAACCCACGGTTGGAGACTCTACACCACTTTCAAATTGGAACCCGCTCACATTTCTGACTTATGTCCCGTGGTTGGCACACAGAGAGACATGGTGTGGAAGTTGATAAGGGCTTGTTGTGGCTCTTCCTGTCCACAGAAATGGAGAGAGAAAGACTTTCATCAAACAAACAATGACATCAAACCATCTAAAAAATAGACTTTCAGGAATAGAATACTGTGTTTCCACAAACACAAACACACACAGTGTGTGTGTCAGCTGCTACTGAGCGAGTGGTGCAGGGCTGGACTGAGATCAGGGCTGTGAGGGAGAGTGCTGGCTATAGCCTGCTGAGCTCTGGCTCCGAGTAGCGATATAATGCTTTGGCCTCTCTGTCTGTCCGTCCGTCCGTACGTCTGTCTGTCTGGGCGGGCCACCTCTCCACCATGCTGTGAGGGTCAGCTATCCTGACACCCCTAATGCACAACATACACCACCATATTCCCCCAACACAACACACCACCCTATTCCCTGACCCAACACAACACACCACCCTATCCCCTGACCCAACACAACACACCACCCTATCCCCTGACCCAACACACCCCCCTATCCCCTGACCCAACACAACACACCACCCTATTCCCCTGACCCAACACAACACACCACCTTATTCCCCTGACCCAACACAACACACCACCCTATTCCCCTGACCCAACACAACACACCACCCTATTCCCCTGACCCAACACAACACACCACCTTATTCCCCTGACCCAACACAACACACCACCCTATTCCCCTGACCCAACACGACACACCACCCTATTCCCCTGACCCAACACAACACACCACCCTATCCCCTGACCCAACACGACACACCACCCTATTCCCCTGACCCAACACGACACACCACCCTATTCCCCTGACCCAACACAACACACCACCCTATCCCCTGACCCAACACGACACACCACCCTATTCCCCTGACCCAACACAACACACCACCCTATCCCCTGACCCAACACAACACACCACCTTATTCCCTGACCCAACACAACACACCACCTTATTCCCCTGACCCAACACAACACACCACCCTATTCCCCTGACCCAACACAACACACCACCCTATTCCCCTGACCCAACACAACACACCACCTTATTCCCCTGACCCAACACAACACACCACCCTATTCCCCTGACCCAACACAACACACCACCCTATTCCCCTGACCCAACACAACACACCACCCTATTCCCCTGACCCAACACAACACACCACCCTATTCCCCTGACCCAACACAACACACCACCCTATTCCCTGACCCACACAACACACCACCCTATTCCCCTGACCCAACACAACACACCACCCTATTCCCCTGACCCAACACAACACACCACCCTATTCCCCTGACCCAACACAACACACCACCCTATTCCCTGACCCAACACAACACACCACCCTATCCCTGACCCAACACAACACACCACCCTATTCCCCTGACCCAACACAACACACCACCCTATTCCCCTAACCCAACACAACACACCACCCTATTCCCCTGACCCAACACAACACACCACCCTATTCCCCTGACCCAACACAACACACCACCCTATCCCCTGACCCAACACAACACACCACCCTATCCCCTGACCCAACACAACACACCACCCTATTCCCTGACCCAACACAACACACCACCTTATTCCCCTGACCCAACACGACACACCACCCTATTCCCCCAACACAACACACCACCCTATTCCCCCAACACAACACACCACCTTATTCCCCTGACTCAACACAACACACCACCTTATTCCCCTGACCCAACACAACACACCACCTTATTCCCCTGACCCAACACAACACACCACCTTATTCCCCTGACCCAACACAACACACCACCCTATCCCCTGACCCAACACAACACCCTATCCCCCAACACAACACACCACCCTATTCCCCTGACCCAACACAACACACCACCCTATTCCCCTGACCCAACACAACACACCACCCTATTCCCCTGACCCAACACAACACACCACCCTATTCCCCTGACCCAACACAACACACCACCCTATTCCCCTGACCCAACACAACACACCCTGCATCAGGCCTCCCTGTATCAGCCAAGTATCAGCCCTCCTTGTTTCAGTCCTATCAGCCCTGTATCAGCCCTCCTTGTTTCAGTCCTATCAGCCCTGTATCAGCCCTCCCTGTATCCTGTATCAGCCCTGTATCAGCACTCCCTGTATCCTGTATCAGCCCTGTATCAGCCCTCCCTGTATCCTGTATCAGCCCTGTATCAGCCCTCCCTGTATCCTGTATCAGCCCTGTATCAGCCCTCTCTGTATCCTGTATCAGCCCTGTATCAGCCCTCCCTGTATCCTGTATCAGCCCTGTATCAGCCCTCCCTGTATCCTGTATCAGCCCTGTATCAGCCATCCCTGTATCCTGTATCAGCCCTGTATCAGCACTCCCTGTATCCTGTATCAGCCCTGTATCAGCCCTCCCTGTATCCTGTATCAGCCCTGTATCAGCCCTCCCTGTATCAGCCCTGCATCAGCCAAGTATCAGCCCTGTATCAGCCAAGTATCAGCCCTGTATCAGCCCTGTAACAGCCATTCCTGTATCAGCCCTCCCTATATCAGCCCTCCCTGTATCAGCCCTCCCTGTATCAGCCCTCCCTGTAACAGCCCTCCCTGTATCAGCCCTCCCTATATCAGCCCTCCCTGTATCAGCCCTCCCTGTATCATCCCTCCCTGTATCATCCCTCCCTGTAACAGCCATTCCTGTATCAGCCCTCCCTGTAACAGCCATTCCTGTATCAGCCCTCCCTGTATCAGCCCAACCTGTATCAGCCCTCCCTGTATCAGCCCTCCCTGTATCAGCCATTTCTGTATCAGCCCTCCCTGTATCAGCCTTCCCTATATCAGCCATTTCTGTATCAGCCCTCCCTGTATCAGCCTTCCCTATATCAGCCATTTCTGTATCAGCCCTCCCTGTATCAGCCCTCCCTGTATCAGCCCTCTCTGTATCAGCCCTCCCTGTATCAGCCCTCTCTGTATCAGCCCTCCCTGTATCAGCCCTCCCTGTATCAGCCCTCCCTATATCAGCCCTCCCTGTATCAGCCCTCCCTGTATCAGCCCTCCCTGTATCAGCCCTCCTGTATCAGCCCTCCCTGTATCAGCCCTCCCTGTATCAGCCCTTCCTGTATCAGCCCTCCCTGTATCAGCCCTCCCTGTATCAGCCCTCTCTGTATCAGCCCTCCCTGTATCAGCCCTCCCTGTATCAGCCATTCCTGTAACAGCCCTCCCTGTATCAGCCCTCCCTGTATCAGCCCTCCCTGTATCAGACCTCTCTGTATCAGCCCTCCCTGTATCAGCCATTCCTGTAACAGCCCTCCTGTATCAGCCCTCCCTGTATCAGCCCTCTCTGTATCAGCCATTTCTGTATCAGCCCTGTATCAGCCCTCCCTTTATCAGCCCTCTCTATATCAGCCCTCCCTGTATCAGCCCTCCCTGTATCAGCCATTTCTGTATCAGACCTGAATCAGCCCTCCCTGTATCAGCCCTGTATCAGCCCTCCCTGTATCAGCCCTCCTGTATCAGCCCTCCCTGTAACAGCCCTCCCTGTATCAGCCCTGTATCAGCCATTCCTGTATCAGCCCTCCCTGTATCAGCCCTCCCTGTATCAGCCCTCCCTGTATCAGCCCTCCCTATATCAGCCCCTGTATCAGCCCTCCCTGTATCAGCCCTCCCTGTATCAGCCCTCCCTGTATCAGCCCTCCCTGTATCAGCCCTCCCTGTATCAGCCCTCCTGTATCAGCCCTCCCTGTATCAGCCCTCCCTGTATCAGCCCTCCCTGTATCAGCCCTCCCTGTATCAGCCATCCCTGTATCAGCCCTCCCTGTATCAGCCCTCCCTGTATCAGCCCTCCCTGTATCAGCCCTCCCTGTATCAGCCCTTCCTGTATCAGCCCTCCCTGTATCAGCCCTCCCTGTATCAGCCATTCCTGTATCAGCCCTCCTGTATCAGCCCTCCCTGTATCAGCCCTCCCTGTATCAGCCCTGTATCAGCCCTCCCTGTAACAGCCCTCCCTGTATCAGCCCTGTATCAGCCCTCCCTGTAACAGCCATTCCCTGTATCAGCCCTCCCTGTAACAGCCCTCCCTGTATCAGCCCTGTATCAGCCCTCCCTGTATCAGCCCTCCCTGTATCAGCCATTCCTGTATCAGCCCTCCCTGTATCAGCCATTCCTGTAACAGCCCTCCTGTATCAGCCCTCCCTGTATCAGCCCTCCCTGTATCAGCCCTCCCTGTATCAGCCCTGTATCAGCCCTGTATCAGCCCTCCCTGTATCAGCCCTCCCTGTATCAGCCCTCCCTGTATCAGCCCTGTATCATTCCTCCCTGTATCAGCCCTGTATCAGCCCTCCCTGTAACAGCCCTCCCTGTATCAGCCCTGTATCAGCCCTCCCTGTATCAGCCCTCCCTGTAACAGCCCTCCCTGTATCAGCCCTGTATCAGCCCTCCCTGTATCAGCCCTCTCTGTATCAGCCCTCTCTGTATCAGCCCTCCCTGTATCAGCCATTCCTGTATCAGCCCTGTATCAGCCCTCCCTGTATCAGCCCTCCCTGTATCGGCCCTGTATCAGCCCTCTCTGTATCATTCCTCCCTGTATCAGCCCTGTATCAGCCCTCCCTGTATCAGCCCTCCCTGTATCAGCCATTCCTGTATCAGCCCTGTATCAGCCCTGTATCAGCCCTCTCTGTATCATTCCTCCCTGTATCAGCCCTGTATCAGCCCTCCCTGTATCAGCCCTGTATCATTCCTCCCTGTATCAGCCCTGTATCAGCCCTCCCTGTAACAGCCCTCCCTGTATCAGCCCTGTATCAGCCCTCCCTGTATCAGCCATTCCTGTATCAGCCCTGTATCAGCCCTCCCTGTATCAGCCCTGTATCAGCCCTCTCTGTATCATTCCTCCCTGTATCAGCCCTGTAACAGCCCTCCCTGTATCAGCCCTGTATCAGCCCTCCCTGTATCAGCCATTCCTGTATCAGCCCTGTATCAGCCCTCCCTGTATCAGCCCTGTATCAGCCCTCTCTGTATCATTCCTCCCTGTATCAGCCCTGTATCAGCCCTCCCTGTAACAGCCCTCCCTGTATCAGCCCTGTATCAGCCCTCCCTGTATCAGCCATTCCTGTATCAGCCCTGTATCAGCCCTGTATCAGCCCTCCCTGTATCAGCCATTTCTGTATCAGCCCTCCCTGTATCAGCCCTCCCTGTATCAGCCATTTCTGTATCAGCCCTGTATCAGCCCTCCCTGTATCAGCCCTCTCTGTAACAGCCCTCTCTGTATCAGCCCTCCCTGTATCAGCCCTCTCTGTAACAGCCCTCCCTGTATCAGCCCTCTCTGTATCAGCCCTCCCTATATCAGCCCTCTCTGTATCAGCCGTCTCTGTATCAGCCCTCCCTGTATCAGCCCTCCCTATATCAGCCCTCCCTGTATCAGCCCTCCCTGTATCAGCCCTCTCTATATCAGCCCTCCCTATATCAGCCCTCCCTGTATCAGCCCTCCCTATATCAGCCCTCCCTGTATCAGCCCTCTCTATATCAGCCCTCCCTATATCAGCCCTCCCTATATCCGCCCTGCCTTCAGCCCTCCCTGCAGCTCATTAACTATTTACACTAGAGACAGACAGAGACAGGTCTCCCTAGGCCTCCTAGCAGCTCAGCCCCACCGCAAAATCTATTAGCCGTCATTAGCCCCCCTCAGCAGCAGCACACACTCCCACTGGGCAGGAGAGGGTTAACTCCGCCAGGGGAGGCCTTCAGTTACCACAACACATCTCTCTCTCCAGTATCTTTTATCAATTTCTGTCTTTCAAATTATTTCTTTCTCACCCCCACTTACTCTCTCTCTCTCTCTCTCTCTCTCTCTCTCTCTCTCTCTCTCTCTCCCTCTCCCACTCGCCCTCCCTCTCCCCCTCGCTTCCTCCCTCCCTCCCTCTCCCCCTCCCTCCATCTCTCTTAATGTAAATGTTCCTGTAGTGAGCGGCTGGGCCAGAGGTCTGAGGCTCTGAGGTTGTAAAGCTGGGGGGGTGTGGGGTTACAGTGAGGGAGATTTCCCATTGGCGGAAAGTCAACATGGTCCAGGGTAACGCGATTAGGGCTGGATCGAGTGCATCGCAGGGGACATATGGACCTGATCACGCTGCAGACACCCGATAGCACGGCCGTATTTATCGACTTGGCCCGGGTGCGGATATTACAGACACCAGAGATCCCCTGAAACCCCTGTTCCTCCCGCTTCCCCATCCCTTCCCCACTCCGTCCGTCAGTTCCTTATGAAAACCACGCTGGAGATCTGAGCCTGATAAGCCGATTAGCCTCTCACTCTCTGTCCACAATCATGGGATTCCATCAGGACCTTTCAAGATATCCGGGCCATTCAAAATGTCAGGGCCCAAATCTCCAACCATCTGGTCATGAATAGAGAATGAATGAATATCTGACTGGTCAAGCAGCCTGTAGGTTGGTCCAGTAATGAAGCCTGGGTCGTTTTCTGAGGACTGTCTGCTTGTGTTTATTAGTGGCCTTGGCATTTACAATTCAATTACAACGATAGGCGAGAGGGGAAAATAAAAGGAAAAGATCTGTGTGTCTGGATGGAGGCCAAGGCAGAGATAAGACTAAAACACTAATATTGTCTTACTCCAGCGTGTTACCATAGGAACAGCAGGAGAGATCCAAAAGACTAAAAAGACGATCAATCTAGAGAGAGAGGAGGAGGAAGAAGGACAAGTAAAGTGCCCTGAGAATGCACCCTCTCTCTCCCCCCTCTCTCCCTCTTTCTCTCTCCCTCCCTCTCACTCTTTCCCTCTCTCTCCCTCTTTCTCTCTCTCTCCCTCTTTCTCTCTCTCTCCCTCTTTCTCTCTCTCTCCCTCTCCCTCTTTCTCTCTCCCTCTTTCTCTCTCTCTCTCTCGTCTATCAGAGCAATCACTGCTAATGACCTCTCACTGTCTCTCTCTCTCTCTCTCTCTCTCTCTCTCTCTCTCTCTCTCTCTCTCTCTCTCTCTCTCTCTCCCTCCCATCGCTACTTCTCTCTGTCTTTCCTTCTCTCTTCCCTCTCTTTCTACCCCTCCTCTCAATCTCACCAAACTCAGTAATCAGTGGGCCATTAAACAAGTCAGGAGAGCAAACAGCACTTTATTCTGACCAGCCACTTGCCTTAGACCACCTCCTTCTGCCTCTCTCTGCCTCTCTCTGCTGCTCTCTGCTGCTCTCTCTCTCTCTCTCTCTCTCCTCTCTCTCTCTCTCTGCCTCTCGCTCTCTCTCTGCCTCTCTCTGCCACTCTCTCTCTGCTGCTCTCTCTCTCTGCTGCTCTCTCTCTGCCACTCTCTCTCTCTGCCTCTCGCTCTCTCTCTCTGCCTCTCTCTGCCGCTCTCTCTCTCTGCTGCTCTCTGCTGCTCTCTCCTTTCTTCTGTCATCTCCTATCTTCCCTCCTCTCCTCCCTCTCTTTTCCCTCTACCCCCTCTCCATTTCTCCCTCTCTCTATCCCTCACAGTCCTCCCTCTCTCTCAGCCTTCTCTCACTCCCCCTCCTCTCTCTAACTGCCTGCTTTGTGAGGGATGAGGTCATTCCATTTCCATCCCGCTGTGTTAAACTAGTGCTAACAAGTTGCACAATTCCACAACATGTTCTGTACATTAAGATATACATCAGTCAGCCAGTCGGTGCAGTGCGGTGGGCAGCCCAGCCGCAGCCACATAAAGGGCCTTTTATTCAGGCTCTCTGAGACTCCAGCCCAGCGCTGCTCTGCTCCTACAGGTTCAGACCTAGCAGCTTTGATTCCACACACACACGTGCACACACACACACACAAAATGATGAAATCTGCACAGAGAGTTTAAAGCAAGCGCAGCATTTTGTTGGCATGGCCAAGTGGAAAAGAGAACGGTGTAAAACATTGAGCATGTATCTGTGTGTGGAAGGGTGTGTGTGTGCGTGCATCTGCATGTGTGTGTTTTTATTATTCAGGTGTATTTAGTGTGTGTATGTGTGTGTTGGTGAGGTTTGAGACTCACCAGTTTGGCCTCAGAGTGCATGGAGGGTCCGTGAGGGGAGGAACAGGAGCTGGGATGGTTGGGGCCCTGCAAACCCATCATACTGGAACACATAGACATCTGCCTCTCCATCTGAGGACCACAACAATATATCACACTACGGCAACACACACACCCACACACACACACACACACACACACATACACACACACACACACACACACACACACACACACACACACACACACACACACACACACACACACACACACACACACACACACACACACACACACACACACACACACACACACACACACACACACACACACACACACACACACACACACACACACACACACACATCTACACACACTTATCAAGGAGACACGTGGTGTGTGTGTGTGTCTGACAAAGACAGTGCTATTTACAGACACACACCCTGGTAGTAGCTTCCTGTTTTAACTCCCTCACTGCTGGGCTGGCTTCCTGTT
This sequence comes from Oncorhynchus keta, assembly GCF_023373465.1. NCBI lineage: Eukaryota > Metazoa > Chordata > Actinopteri > Salmoniformes > Salmonidae > Oncorhynchus > Oncorhynchus keta. The sequence goes on along the minus strand of NW_026279227.1, from coordinate 265,934 downwards.
TGTGTGTGTTCTGGTCAGCTCTAGTTGCATGCTGTGTGTGGTTGTTTGTGTGTGTGGTTGTTTGTATGGGTGATGTGTGTGGTTGTTTGTATGGGTGATGTGTGTGTGGGTGATGTGTGATACAGGGTCAGATGTTTAATGGTTAAAGTGGTGATTAAAGGGGACTCACACACACACCCCCACTAACCCTCCCCGCCAAAAAAACACCCCCTGATGTCCCCACTACCACACTAACAACCCACAACCCCTGATGTCCCCACTACCCCACTACCCCCCCCAACAACCCCCAACCCCTCTGATGACCCCCACTAACCCCGCCAACAACCCCCAACCCCCCTGATGACCCCCACTACCCCCTGATGCACCTCTCCCCATCCACAGAGGCCCAGCACCAGAACCCCTTCACACAGGCTTAATTGCTCTAAGTGTGTTTTGTGTATAAATATCACCCAAACCTGCACCCCTTTCCTGACCAGTCAATCTTCCTCCAGAAAGGCTTAGCTCCTAATTTAATAAACATGGGAGGTTTTTTCCACACCATAAACACAGCCTGTCTTGTGTTACCATGAGAACATATATGGTATCATTAGAATTATGATACGGGGAGCTTTCTCAGAGTTGTTATCATTCCCTGTCTGTCTCCCACTACTGCACCGACCTCAAATCTCATTGGCTTGATTAGAATATAGTGGGAGATGAAGAGCCAGTGTCTGAAAGCCACACTGCAGGAGATGGTCATTTGGATAAATAGTGATGAATCATTTATATGGTGGGAAATACGTGGGAAAACTCACAGATATTACAGACTGAAAGAGGGGATAAGATGTGTGTAGGTAGCGTGTGTGTGTGCGTGCGTGCGTGCGTGCGTGCGTGCATGCGCGTGTGTGTGTGTGCGCGCATGTGTGTGCGTGCGCGTGCGCGTGCGTGTGCGTGTGTGAATCAGTGTGTACATCAGTGGAGGCTCCTCAGAGGAGGAAGGGGAGGACCATCCTCCTCAGTGAATTTTATAAAAATAAAAATGGTAAAACATTTAAAAAGTTTTATTTTTATTTAGTATAAAACTATACTAAATATATTCACGTCACCAAATAATTGATGAAAACACACTATTTTGTAAAGAAGGTCTACAGTAGCCTCAACAGCACTCTGTAGGGTAGAACCATGGTGTCGCTGGAGGACAGCTCGCTTCCGTCCTCCTCTGGGTACATTGAATTCAATACAAAACCTAGGAGGCTCATTGAAGGTAGCTAGCAGAATGTAGCTAGCGCTGCAGTGCATTCAATTTATAGTTGACTTACAGAGAGTGAAAGACAATAGTTGAACAGTTTTGAACAAATTAATTTATTCCAATATGAAGAAGAATCAAGAGAGAAATATATATAGAGAGAGAGTCATTTATTTCCACTTTCAGTTTCACTTACTTATCTAGAAAATGCAGCTAGCTAGTTTAGCCTACTGAAACACCCTGCTCAAACAGAGGGATGCTAAGTTAGCTAGCTGGCTATGACGTTCCAACACAACACTGGAACTCTTCCAAGTCAAGGTTTTACTAACTTATTGCCCCGGGGCCCGTGGGTGTAACTTATTGCCCCCGGGGCCCGTGGGTGTAACTTATTGCCCCTGGGGCCCGTGGGTGTAACTTATTGCCCCCGGGGCCCGTGGGTGTAACTTATTGCCCCTGGGGCCCGTGGGTGTAACTTATTGCCCCCGGGGCCTGTGGGTGTAACTTATTGCCCCCGGGGCCCGTGGGTGTAACTTATTGCCCCCGGGCCCGTGGGGGCCCGTGGGTGTAACTTATTGCCCCTGGGGCCCGTGGGTGTAACTTATTGCCCCCGGGGCCCGTGGGTGTAACTTATTGCCCCTGGGGCCCGTGGGTGTAACTTATTGCCCCCGGGGCCTGTGGGTGTAACTTATTGCCCCCGGGGCCCGTGGGTGTAACTTATTGCCCCTGGGGCCCGTGGGTGTAACTGCTGACGGACTAAACACTAACATTACTGCGTGATTGTAGCAGGTTTACTAACGCGTTAGTTAGTACACCCCTGTGTGTGTGTGTGTGTGTGTGTGTGTGTGTGTGTGTGTGTGTGTGTGTGTGTGTGTGTGTGTGTGTGTGTGTGTGTGTGTGTGTGTGTGTGTGTGTGTGTGTGTGTGTGTGTGTGTGTGTGTGTGTGTGTGTGTGTGTGTGTGTGTGTACTCACAGGCATCAGTACAGAGGAGCCTTGCATGGTGGGGTCTGGCAGGGTTCCAGCCATGGAGGCAGGCAGTGGCTGTCTCTGTCTGTTCCGTAGGTGCAGTAGTGATGACAGGGAGCCAGGGACAGGCCTAGGCACACACACACACACACACACACACACACAGGACAGGGAAAGCGTATTAAACATCACCCTGAACACACGTTCCAAGTTCTTTAGAGAGATAATAAATCATGTGCATATCTTTATCATAAGAACATCACCACATAACAGCAATAGACACATGTTATGTTCTAACAGACGTGTTACTTCACTTCAGGTTATGGGGAGTAGCAGGAACACTAATAGAGGGGTGGGGAGCAAACATACGAACACGCTTCTATCCATCTTGCAGGCAGCGTTTTCCATCCAGTCTTTAAATCAGTGTCCCAGTTCCAGCTTGTTTAGAGTTGGAGACATGTCAGTCTACATCCTCTCTGTAGTCTTTATGTGTATAGTTGTTTACACTTGAGGCTTTACTAATAAGACAGACAGTAAAGGATGCTGTACAGTAACTCTCCCCTCCCCTCTCCTCTCCTTTCCTCTCTCCTCTCCTCTCCTCTCCTCTCTCCCCTTTCCTCTCCTCTCCCCTCCCCTCTCCTTTCCTCTCCTCTCCCCTCTCCTCTCCTTTCCTCTCTCCTCTCCTTTCCTCTCCTCTCTCCTCTCCTCTCCTCTTTATGTGTATAGTTGTTTGCACTTGAGGCTTTACTAATAAGACAGACAGTAAAGGATGCTGTACAGTAACTCTCCCCTCCCCTCTCCTCTCCTTTCCTCTCCCTTCCCCTCCCCTCCCCTCTCCTCTCCTTTCCTCTTGCCTCCCCTCTCCTCTCTCCTCTCTCCTTTCTCCTCTCCTCTCCTCTCCCCTCCCCTCTCCTTTCCTCTCCTCTCCCCTCCCCTCTCCTTTCCTCTCCTCTCCCCTCTCCTTTCCTCTCTCCTCTCCTTTCCTCTCCTCTCCCCTCTCTCCTCTCCTCTCCTCTCCTCTCCCCTCTCATTTCCTCTCTCCTCTCCTCTCCTTTCCTCTCTCCTCTCCTCTCTCCTTTCCTCTCCTCTCCTCTCCTCTCCTTTCCTCCCCTCTCCTCTCCTTTCCTCTCTCCTCTCCTCTCCTCTCTCTCTCCTTTCTCCTCCTCTCTCCTCTTTCCTCTCTCCTCCTTCCTCTCCTCCTCTCTCTCCTCTCCTCTCCTCTCCTCTCCCCTTCCTCTCCTCTCCTCTCCCCTCTCCTTTCCTCTCTCCCCTCCCTCTCCTCTCCTTTCCTCTCCTCCCTTCCCTCTCCCTCCCCTCCTTTCCTCTCCTCTTCCTCTCTCCTCCTCCTCTCCTCCTCCTCTCCTCTCCTCTCCTTTCTCTCTCCTCTCCCTTTCCTCTCTCCTCCTCTCCTCCCTCTCTTCCTCTCCCCTCTCCTTTCCTCTCCTCTCCTCTCCTCTCCTCCTCTCCTCTCTCCTCCTCCTTCCTCCTTTCCTTTCCTTTCCTTTCCTTTCCTCTCCTCTCCTCTCTCTCTCCTCTCCTCTCCTCTCCTCTCCCCTCCCCTCCTCCCCTCTCCTCTCCTCTCCTCTCCCTCTCCTCTCCTCTCCTCTCCTTTCTCCCCTTTCCTTTCCTTCCCTCTCCTTTCCCTTCCCTCTCCTCTCCTCCTCTCCTCTCCTTTCCTCCCCTCTCCTCTCCTCTCCTCTCCTCTCCTCTCCTCTCCTCTCCTCTCTCCTCTCCTCTCCTCCCTCTCTCCCTCTCCTCTCCTCTCCTCCCTCCTCCTCTCCTCTCCTTTCCTCTAGCCTTCTCTCCACTCGCCTCCTCTCCTCTCTCCTCTCCTTTCTTCTCCCCTCTCCTCTCCTCTCCTTTCCTTTCCTCTCCTCTCTCCTTTCCTCTCCCCTCCCCTATCCTCTCCTTTCCTCTCCCCTCCCCTCTCCTCGCCTTTCCTCTCGCCTCCTCCCCTATTCTATCCTCTCACCTCCTCTCCTCTAGCCTTCTCTCCACTCGCCTCCTCTCCTCTCCCCTCCTCTCCTCCTGCCTCCTCTCCTCTAGCCTTCTCTCCACACGCCTCCTCTCCTCCTCCTCCTCTCGCCTTCTCTCCTCTTACCTCCTATCCCCTTCTCTCCTCTCCTCTCATCTCGCCTCCTCTCCTCTCGCCTCCTCTCCTCTAGCCTCCTCTCCAATCGCTTCCTCTCCCCTCCTCTCCTCTCGCCTTCTCTCCTCTCCTCTTACCTCCTATCCCATTCTCTCCTCTCACCTCCTATCCTCTTCTCTTGCCTCCTCTCCTCTCGCCTTCTCTGCTCTCCAAAGCACTGATCGGGCTACCGAGTGGCGCAGCGGTCTAAGGCACTGCATCTCAGTGCTAGAGGCGTCACTACAGATCCTGGTTCGATTCCAGGGGGTATCACAACCGGCCGTGATTGGGAGTCCTATAGGGCGGCGCACAACTGACCCAGCATCGTCCGGGTTAGGGGAGGGTTTGACGGTTTGGCCATCATTGTAAATAAGAATTTGTTCTTAACTGACTTGTCTAGTTAAATAAAGGTTAAATAAATAAAAAATAAAAGAAGCCACTCCTCAGTAAAAGTACAGAGAGACCCTGGATGACAACCTGCTCCAGAATGTTCACCTTCCAACAGGACAACAACCCTAAGCACACAGCCAAGACAATGCAGGAGTGGCTTCTAGACAAGTCTCTGAATGTCCTTGAGTGGCTCAGCCAGAGCCCAGACTTGAACCCGATCGAACATCTCTGGAGAGACCTGAAAATAGCTATGCAGCGACGCTCCCCATCCAACCTGACAGAGATTGAGAGGATCTGCTTCAACAATGTACTGAGTAAAGGGTCTGAATACTTATGTAAATGTGATATTTCTGCATTTTTATTTAATATTTTATCAAAAATTACAAACCTGTTTTTGCTTTGTCATTATGGGGTATTGTGTGTAGATTGATGAAGGGAAAAAACTATTTAATCCATTTTAGAATAATGATGTAACATAACAAAATGTGGACAAAGTCAAGGGTGCACCATACATCTTCATATTAAAGTGTTGTAATAATCAATTGTATGTAACATTTACAAAGACCCTGGTTGATGTCTTCTCCAATACCATCCAAACATGGCAATGAGGAGAATGAAACATAACAGTCCCTGCATGGTAATGAGGAGAATGAAACATAACAGTCCCTGCATGGTAATGAGGAGAATGAAACATAACAGTCCCTGCATGGTAATGAGGAGAATGAAACATAACAGTCCCTGCATGGTAATGAGGAGAATGAAACATAACAGTCCCTGCATGGTAATGAGGAGAATGAAACATAACAGTCCCTGCATGGTAATGAGGAGAATGAAACATAACAGTCCCTGCATGGTAATGAGGAGAATGAAACATAACAGTCCCTGCATGGTAATGAGGAGAATGAAACATAACAGTCCCTGCATGGTAATGAGGAGAATGAAACATAACAGTCCCTGCATGGTAATGAGAGAATGAAACATAACAGTCCCTGCATGGTAATGAGGAGAATGAAACATAACAGTCCCTGCATGGTAATGAGGAGAATGAAACATGACAGTCCCTGCATGGTAATGAGGAATGAGAATGAAACATAACAGTCCCTGCATGGTAATGAGGAGAATGAAACATAACAGTCCCTGCATGGTAATGAGGAGAATGAAACATAACAGTCCCTGCATGGTAATGAGGAGAATGAAACATAACAGTCCCTGCATGGTAATGAGGAGAATGAAACATAACAGTCCCTGCATGGTAATGAGGAGAATGAAACATAACAGTCCCTGCATGGTAATGAGGAGAATGAAACATGACAGTCCCTGCATGGTAATGAGGAGAATGAAACATAACAGTCCCTGCATGGTAATGAGGAGAATGAAACATGACAGTCCCTGCATGGTAATGAGGAGAATGAAACATGACAGTCCCTGCATGGTAATGAGGAGAATGAAACATAACAGTCCCTGCATGGTAATGAGGAGAATGAAACATGACAGTCCCTGCATGGTAATGAGGAGAATGAAACATAACAGTCCCTGCATGGTAATGAGGAGAATGAAACATAACAGTCCCTGCATGGTAATGAGGAGAATGAAACATAACAGTCCCTGCATGGTAATGAGGAGAATGAAACATAACAGTCCCTGCATGGTAATGAGGAGAATGAAACATAACAGTCCCTGCATGGTAATGAGGAGAATGAAACATAACAGTCCCTGCATGGTAATGAGGAGAATGAAACATGTCCCTGCATGGTAAGTCCCTGCATGGTAATGAGGAGAATGAAACATCCCTGAAAATGAAACATGACAGTCCCTGCATGGTAATGAGGAGAATGAAACATGACAGTCCCTGCATGGTAATGAGGAGAATGAAACATGACAGTCCCTGCATGGTAATGAGGAGAATGAAACATGACAGTCCCTGCATGGTAATGAGGAGAATGAAACATAACAGTCCCTGCATGGTAATGAGGAGAATGAAACATAACAGTCCCTGCATGGTAATGAGGAGAATGAAACATAACAGTCCCTGCATGGTAATGAGGAGAATGAAACATAACAGTCCCTGCATGGTAATGAGGAGAATGAAACATAACAGTCCCTGCATGGTAATGAGGAGAATGAAACATAACAGTCCCTGCATGGTAATGAGGAGAATGAAACATAACAGTCCCTGCATGGTAATGAGGAGAATGAAACATAACAGTCCCTGCATGGTAATGAGGAGAATGAAACATGACAGTCCCTGCATGGTAATGAGGAGAATGAAACATGACAGTCCCTGCATGGCAATGAGGAGAATGAAACATGACAGTCCCTGCATGGTAATGAGGAGAATGAAACATGACAGTCCCTGCATGGTAATGAGGAGAATGAAACATGACAGTCCCTGCATGGTAATGAGGAGAATGAAACATGACAGTCCCTGCATGGTAATGAGGAGAATGAAACATAACAGTCCCTGCATGGTAATGAGGAGAATGAAACATAACAGTCCCTGCATGGTAATGAGGAGAATGAAACATGACAGTCCCTGCATGGTAATGAGGAGAATGAAACATAACAGTCCCTGCATGGTAATGAGGAGAATGAAACATAACAGTCCCTGCATGGTAATGAGGAGAATGAAACATGACAGTCCCTGCATGGTAATGAGGAGAATGAAACATAACAGTCCCTGCATGGTAATGAGGAGAATGAAACATGACAGTCCCTGCATGGTAATGAGGAGAATGAAACATAACAGTCCCTGCATGGTAATGAGGAGAATGAAACATAACAGTCCCTGCATGGTAATGAGGAGAATGAAACATAACAGTCCCTGCATGGTAATGAGGAGAATGAAACATGACAGTCCCTGCATGGTAATGAGGAGAATGAAACATAACAGTCCCTGCACGGTGTAACTTCCAATGGCAATGTCTCTGTCCGTAATGTAACCACACAGTGTGTGGACTGGCTGACAGGCCAATTCACAGTAGCACCCACATCAATAAATCACATGTAGGGATTAGGACCAGGCTAGAGGCTAGAGGCTGTATACTTACACTGCAGAACAAGGCTTGTTTCAGCCACTCACTCACTCACTCACTGGATACTTCCCCAATGGCACCCTATTCCCTGTATAGTGCACTTCTTTTGACCATGGCCCATAGCCATTTGTGACGCATCCACTCGCCCGCTCGCTCTGGACTGCAGCAAATGAACGATCAAACTATCCAGACCACTCTATCTGGGGTTGGTGGCGTGACATCATTTATACAACTGCCACCAAATCCCTGTTAGTAAGAACACAGGCTCCCAGCTGCCTGCTCTCCACTTGCTTAGCCTACTACACCCATCTCCTCATACAGTAGGCTAACCTTAGCTAGCCTAGCCTACTACACCCGTCTCCTCATACAGTAGGCTAACCTTAGCTAGCCTAGCCTACTACACCCATCTCCTCATACAGTAGGCTAACCTTAGCTAGCCTAGCCTACTACACCCATCTCCTCATACAGTAGGCTAACCTTAGCTAGCCTAGCCTACTACACCCGTCTCCTCATACAGTAGGCTAACCTTAGCTAGCCTAGCCTACTACACCCATCTCCTCATACAGTAGGCTAACCTTAGCTAGCCTAGCCTACTACACCCATCTCCTCATACAGTAGGCTAACCTTAGCTAGCCTAGCCTACTACACCCATCTCCTCATACAGTAGGCTAACCTTAGCTAGCCTAGCCTACTACACCCATCTCCTCATACAGTAGGCTAACCTTAGCTAGCCTAGCCTACTACACCCATCTCCTCATACAGTAGGCTAACCTTAGCTAGCCTAGCCTACTACACCCATCTCCTCATACAGTAGGCTAACCTTAGCTAGCCTAGCCTACTACACCCATCTCCTCATACAGTAGGCTAACCTTAGCTAGCCTAGCCTACTACACCCATCTCCTCATACAGTAGGCTAACCTTAGCTAGCCTAGCCTACTACACCCATCTCCTCATACAGTAGGCTAACCTTAGCTAGCCTAGCCTACTACACCCGTCTCCTCATACAGTAGGCTAACCTTAGTTAGCCTAGCCTACTACACCCATCTCCTCATATAGTAGGCTAACCTTAGCTAGCCTAGCCCACTACACCCGTCTCCTCATACAGTAGGCTAACCTTAGTTAGCCTAGCCTACTACACCCATCTCCTCATATAGTAGGCTAACCTTAGCTAGCCTAGCCCACTACACCCGTCTCCTCATACAGTAGGCTAACCTTAGCTAGCCTAGCCTACTACACCCATCTCCTCATACAGTAGGCTAACCTTAGCTAGCCTAGCCTACTACACCCGTCTCCTCATACAGACAGACGTCTAACCTAACCTAACCTACTTTGAGGAACCATCCATCCATCCTCTGGGCCTAATAACCATAACAACCAGTATTCATTGTGATTCCGCTACTCAATGCTTTGGTAAAGGTCTATTTCCATGGACATTTGCCAATGCCTGCTGACCAGAGACGTTTAGGTGAGTGACGCTAAACGTCTGGATGTAATGGATGGGCCACTCCATCCCGGCTGTGATTGAGGTAATAGCATAGAGTCAGTGTTAGCACTGGAGAATGATGGACAAATGGGTCTGTCGCTGAGAAAATGTTCCCCCACCTGAACAAATACCTGTATTTTCCCAGACCTAAATGTGTGCATTTACGCTCCAGACATTTAGATTACTGCACACACACACACACACACACACACACACACACACACACACACACACACACACACACACACACACACACACACACACACACACACACACACACACACACACACACACACACACACACACACACACACACACACACACAGAGGACAATTACGGTTGGGACGATATGTCATGTCTGTCCAACATTGTGATTCGTCACAATCACAACCATTCAGCAGCACATGTGACATGTGGCAGGGGGAAGGAGAGACTATGTGAAGGTAAACACTTCCACATGAGGAAAGGCATGTAGGTACAATGAGGCTGACAGAGGACACACATTCAACATGTGCTGTGCTAGCTGTGTGATTGGGTTCGCCCCTTTGACAAACTGGCTGGGATTCATGTCCATAATGGCAGTTCTAATGAAATCAACATGTTTGTTCAAGTCTCTTCAAGGCCTTCTGGGTAAGACAAAACTGCATTGAGAAATGCTCATTTATAGCCACCAACACAAAGCAACATTAAAGAAGCACTGGGTTCAGGTTTGCCAAAGTTCCAACGTGGCTCAATATCCCGTCCCTTTAAATGTACTGTACAGTCCCAGCGCCACAAGCCACAACACCAAAAGGTGTGTATGTCTATGTGTGTTTTAAAGCACAGGGGACAGGAAACGCAGATCTGGTGTGTGTAACGGCAGGCTGTGTCTCCACCGTGGGGATTGCTAATAGTGTGGGCAGCAGGCAGCAGGCCCCTTGGGACAGCAGGTACACTGTGGTCAATCCTGACAATAGACTCTATCTCACGTTACTGAGTGCCTCTCCTCGTCTTGTCTCCTCTTCTCCATCTTCCTCTACTTTCCTCCTCTCCTCTCCTTCTGTCCTCCACCCCTCCTCGCTTCTCCTCCTCTTCTCTCCTGTCAACCTCTTCTCTCCTCCTCTCCTTCTGTCTTCTTCTCCACCCCTCCACTCCCTCACTAGCTTTAAGCACCAGCTGTCAGAGCAGCTCACAGATCACTGCACCTGTACATAGCCTATCTGTAAATAGCACATCCAACTACCTTATCCCCATACTGTTATCTATTTTATTTATTTTGCTCCTTTGCACCCCAGTGGATCTACTTGTACACTCATCTTCTGCACATCTATCACTCCAGTGTTTAATTGCTATATTGTAATTACTTCGCCACCATGGCCTATTTATTGCCTTAACTCCCTTATCTTACCTCATTTGCACTGTATATATACTTTTCTACTGTATTATTGACTGTATATTTTGTTTATTCCATGTGTAACTCTGTGTTGTTGTCTGTTCACACTGCTATACTTTATCTTGGCCAGGTCGCAGTTGCAAATGAGAACTTGTTCTCAACTAGCCTACCTGGTTAAATAAATAAATATATATAACTGGGTCTAAGCTACAAATCCCCCACACACACACACACACACATACACACACACAAACACTGAGCCATACTGTCGTAGGCCGAGTACCATCTCCAACTCAAGCACTAGAGAGTGGAACATAAGAGGCTTGGCAGCTGTCCAAGAGGAGGGAGGAGAATGGAGAGAGGGAGGGAGAGAGTGGGAGAGTGAGAGAGAGAGTGAGAGAGAGAGAGAGAGAGAGAGAGAGAGAGAGAGAGAGAGAGAGAGAGAGAGAGAGAGGGGGGAGAGAGAGAGAGAGAGACAGAGGGAGAGCGAGAGAGGGAGAGAGGGGGAGAGAACAAGAGAGAGAGGGAGAGAGAGAGCGAGAGAGGGGGAGAAAATGAGAGAGAGAGAGAGAGAGGGAGAATGAGAGAGAGGGGGAGAGAGAGACAGAGGGAGGGAGAGGGAGAGAGAGGGAGAGAACGAGAGAGAGGGAGAGAGAGGGAGAGAGAGAGCGAGAGAGGGAGAGAGGGGGAGAGAATGAGAGAGAGGGAGAGAGAGGGAGAGAGAGAGGGAGAATGAGAGAGAGGGGGAGAGAGAGACAGAGGGAGAGCGAGAGAGGGAGAGAGGGGGAGAGAACGAGAGAGAGGGAGAGAGAGGGAGAGAGAGAGCGAGAGAGGGAGAGAGGGGGAGAGAACGAGAGAGAGGGAGAGAGGAGAGAGAGAGAGAGAGAGAGAGAGAGAGAGAGAGAGAGAGAGAGAGAGAGAGAGAGAGAGAGAGAGAGAGAGAGAGGAGGAGAGAGAGAGAGAGAGAGAGAGAGAGGAGGGAGGAGAGAGAGAGAGAGAGGGAGGAGAGAGAGGAGAGAGAGAGAGAGAGAGAGAGAGAGAGAGAGAGAGAGAGAGAGAGAGAGGGAGAGGAGAGAGAGAGAGAGAGAGAGAGAGAGAGAGAGAGAGAGAGAGAGAGGAGGGAGGAGAGATGAACAGCCCACTGACTCATATTCTTCCCTTCTGACTCTGCTCCAGTAATGATGTAATGCTCTTGGCTTCTCTCCCTCCCTCCCCCCACCCGCTGCAAGCCTGCCTGCAACCAGCCTCCTCCCTCCCCCCACCCGCTGCAAGCCTGCCTGCAACCAGCCTCCTCCCTCCCCCCACCCGCTGCAAGCCTGCCTGCACAGCCTCCTCCCTCCCTCCTTTCTCCTGCTCTCTCTCTCACCCTCTCCTTCCTTACCTCTTTCTCTCCCTGCTCTCTCCCTCTCTCTCCTTCCCCGATCTAACAGCGCTGCAGTCACTCCTGTACTTCTCTCATGTGCTGGGTGAAGTTACTGCTAACTCTGGTAGACACAGCAGCGCAAAACTTTCAAATGTAACCAAAACAAGCCGGGGCCAAGTTCCAGGCGCTTGGGAGATGGTGGTGCGGGTCGTCATGGGAACGGAGGTAAACACAGGGAGAAAGAACGGCCTCAAACAGCTTGCAGCTGCCTGGCTCGCTGAGTAAACACTAGGCAGGACCTGCCCCTGATTTACTGCCTTTAATCACTGGCTTGGAGGAGAGTGTCATGGGGTTTGGACCAGGAAATAATACCAATCTGATCAAATAAATCAGACTAATGACTTACGACACTGGCTGACTTTTATTAGTGAGGAGGAGAGGAGAAGAGAGGAGGAGAAGAGGAGAGAGGAGGAGAAGAGAAGAGGAGATGAGAAGAGAAGAGGAGGAGAGGAGAAGAGAAGAGTGGAGGAGAAGAGAAGAGGAAAGGAGAGGAGAAGGGAAGAGGAGAAGATAAAAGAAAAGAAGAGAAGAGGAGGAGAGGAGATTAAAAAATTAAATAATTGGAGAGGAGAAGAGGAGGAGAGGATACTGTTGAATTCAGCCAGGTTCAAGTCAGACAAGTAATTCCATCTCTACCTCTCCTCCACCATCACCAGAGACCTCTCTCTACCTCTCCTCCATCATCATCAAAGACCTCTCTCTACCTCTCCTCCCCATCATCAGAGACCTCTCTCTACCTCTCCTCCATCATCATCAAAGACCTCTCTCTACCTCTCCTCCATCATCAGAGACCTCTCTCTACCTCTCCTCCATCATCATCAAAGACCTCTCTCTACCTCTCCTCCCCATCATCAGAGACCTCTCTCTACCTCTCCTCCACCATCATCAGAGACCTCTCTCTACCTCTCCTCCACCATCATCAGAGACCTCTCTCTACCTCTCCTCCACCATCATCAGAGACCTCTCTCTACCTCTCCTCCACCATCATCAGAGACCTCTCTCTAGCTCTCCTCCACCATCATCAGAGACCTCTCTCTACCTCTCCTCCACCATCAGAGACCTCTCTCTACCTCTCCTCCACCATCATCAGAGACCTCTCTCTACCTCTCCTCCACCATCATCAGAGACCCTCTCTACCTCTCCTCCACCATCATCAGAGACCTCTCTCTACCTCTCCTCCACCATCATCAGAGACTTCTCTCTACCTCTCCTCCACCATCATCAAGACCTCTCTCTACCTCTCCTCCACCATCATCAGAGACTTCTCTCTACCTCTCCTCCACCATCATCAGAGACCTCTCTCTACCTCTCCTCCACCATCATCAGAGACCTCTCTCTACCTCTCCTCCACCATCATCAGAGACCTCTCTCTACCTCTCCTCCACCATCATCAGAGACCTCTCTCTACCTCTCCTCCACCATCATCAGAGACCTCTCTCTACCTCTCCTCCCCATCATCAAGACCTCTCTCTACCTCTCCTCCACCATCATCAGAGACCTCTCTCTACCTCTCCTCCACCATCATCAGAGACCTCTCTCTACCTCTCCTCCACCATCATCAGAGACCTCTCTCTACCTCTCCTCCCCATCATCAAAGACCTCTCTCTACCTCTCCTCCACCATCATCAGAGACCTCTCTCTACCTCTCCTCCACCATCATCAGAGACCTCTCTCTACCTCTCCTCCACCATCAGAGACCTCTCTCTACCTCTCCTCCACCATCAGAGACCTCTCTCTACCTCTCCTCCACCATCAGAGACTTCTCTCTAGCTCTCCTCCACCATCATCAGAGACCTCTCTCTACCTCTCCTCCCCATCATCAGAGACCTCTCTCTAGCTCTCCTCCACCATCATCAGAGACTTCTCTCTACCTCTCCTCCACCATCATCAGAGACCTCTCTCTACCTCTCCTCCACCATCATCAGAGACCTCTCTCTACCTCTCCACCATCATCAGAGACCTCTCTCTACCTCTCCTCCACCATCACCAGAGACCTCTCTCTACCTCTCCTCCATCATCATCAAAGACCTCTCTCTACCTCTCCTCCCCATCATCAGAGACCTCTCTCTACCTCTCCTCCATCATCATCAAAGACCTCTCTCTACCTCTCCTCCATCATCAGAGACCTCTCTCTACCTCTCCTCCATCATCATCAAAGACCTCTCTCTACCTCTCCTCCCCATCATCAGAGACCTCTCTCTACCTCTCCTCCCCATCATCAGAGACCTCTCTCTACCTCTCCTCCATCATCATCAAAGACCTCTCTCTACCTCTCCTCCCCATCATCAGAGACCTCTCTCTACCTCTCCTCCCCATCATCAGAGACCTCTCTCTAGCTCTCCTCCACCATCATCAGAGACCTCTCTCTACCTCTCCTCCACCATCAGAGACCTCTCTCTACCTCTCCTCCCCATCATCAGAGACCTCTCTCTACCTCTCCTCCACCATCATCAGAGACCCCTCTCTACCTCTCCTCCACCATCATCAGAGACCTCTCTCTACCTCTCCTCCACCATCATCAGAGACCTCTCTCTACCTCTCCTCCACCATCATCAAAGACCTCTCTCTACCTCTCCTCCACCATCATCAGAGACTTCTCTCTACCTCTCCTCCACCATCATCAGAGACCTCTCTCTACCTCTCCTCCCCATCATCAGAGACCTCTCTCTACCTCTCCTCCACCATCATCAGAGACCTCTCTCTACCTCTCCTCCACCATCATCAGAGACCTCTCTCTACCTCTCCTCCACCATCATCAGAGACCTCTCTCTACCTCTCCTCCCCATCATCAAAGACCTCTCTCTACCTCTCCTCCACCATCATCAGAGACCTCTCTCTACCTCTCCTCCACCATCATCAGAGACCTCTCTCTACCTCTCCTCCACCATCATCAGAGACCTCTCTCTACCTCTCCTCCCCATCATCAAAGACCTCTCTCTACCTCTCCTCCACCATCATCAGAGACCTCTCTCTACCTCTCCTCCACCATCATCAGAGACCTCTCTCTACCTCTCCTCCACCATCAGAGACCTCTCTCTACCTCTCCTCCACCATCAGAGACCTCTCTCTACCTCTCCTCCACCATCAGAGACTTCTCTCTAGCTCTCCTCCACCATCATCAGAGACCTCTCTCTACCTCTCCTCCCCATCATCAGAGACCTCTCTCTAGCTCTCCTCCACCATCATCAGAGACTTCTCTCTACCTCTCCTCCACCATCATCAGAGACCTCTCTCTACCTCTCCTCCACCATCATCAGAGACCTCTCTCTACCTCTCCACCATCATCAGAGACCTCTCTCTACCTCTCCTCCACCATCACCAGAGACCTCTCTCTACCTCTCCTCCCCATCATCAGAGACCTCTCTCTACCTCTCCTCCACCATCATCAGAGACTTCTCTCTACCTCTCCTCCACCATCATCAGAGACTTCTCTCTACCTCTCCTCCACCATCATCAGAGACCTCTCTCTACCTCTCCTCCACCATCATCAAAGACTTCTCTCTACCTCTCCTCCACCATCACCAGAGACCTCTCTCTACCTCTCCTCCCCATCATCAGAGACCTCTGTCTACCTCTCCTCCACCATCATCAGAGACTTCTCTCTACCTCTCCTCCACCATCATCAGAGACCTCTCTCTACCTCTCCTCCACCATCATCAGAGACTTCTCTCTACCTCTCCTCCCCATCATCAGATATCTCTCTCTACCTCTCCTCCACCATCATCAGAGACCTCTCTCTACCTCTCCTCCCCATCATCAGAGACCTCTCTCTACCTCTCCTCCACCATCATCAGAGACTTCTCTCTACCTCTCCTCCACCATCATCAGAGACTTCTCTCTACCTCTCCTCCACCATCAGAGACCTCTCTCTACCTCTCCTCCACCATCAGAGACCTCTCTCTACCTCTCCTCCACCATCATCAGAGACTTCTCTCTACCTCTCCTCCCCATCATCAGAGACTTCTCTCTACCTCTCCTCCACCATCATCAGAGACTTCTCTCTACCTCTCCTCCACCATCATCAGAGACTTCTCTCTACCTCTCCTCCACCATCATCAGAGACTTCTCTCTACCTCTCCTCCACCATCAGAGACCTCTCTCTACCTCTCCTCCACCATCATCAGAGACCTCTCTCTACCTCTCCTCCATCATCATCAGAGACCTCTCTTTTCCTCTCCTCCAACCTTTTTCATCTCTCTCTTCTTCTCTTTCATCCTCCATCTGATCACTCTTCCTCTCTTCCTCTCTCCCATCCTCCTCCTGATCCCTCTTTTGCTCTCTCCCAGTGTTCCTGAGAGCTGAGTGTGTGTGTGTGTGTGTGCGTGTGCGTTACAGTACAGCACAGTGCAGAAGGCAGAATGTGTGGTGGCCCCAGGGCAGAGATGACCTGCTGGAATGAGAGGGAACAGAGCCTGGGCGTTCCTCTCCAAATGCACTATTAAACCTACTGCAGTACACAATGAGCTCATCTTAATTCAGGTCAGATGTACATCCTTTCTCTCTCTCTCTCTCTCTCTCTCTCTCTCTCTCTCTCTCTCTCTCTCTACCTCTCCCACTCTACCCCTCTCTCTCTCTCTTCCTTCTCCCTGCCTGTTGCTCTACTGTACCTCTCTCTCTCTCTGTGTCTCTCAGGTCACCACAACACAGTGGTTCATCCATCCATGTCCTGCTGCCAAACAGATGGTGAGGGCATGGCATGGGTAGGCAGGGTCAGGAGGTCAAATCAGCCCATGCATTGTCTACATCACAAATGGCACCCTATATAGTTTGTTCATTTAAGGCTCTGCTCAAAAGTAGTGCACTATATAGGGAATAGGGTGCCATTTGGGACACAGACATTCTGTGGCAGTTCAGTTCCCCTGGTCTGGTCTCCCTCCCCTGGTCTGGTCTCCCTCCCCTGGTCTGGTCTCAGGGTGGACCTCCCTCCCCTGGTCTGGTCTCAGGGTGGACCTCCCTCCCCTGGTCTGGTCTCAGGGTGGACCTCCCTCCCCTGGTCTGGTCTGTTCTCCCTCCCCTGGTCTGGTCTCGTTCTCCCTCCCCTGGTCTGTTCTCCCTCCCCTGGTCTGGTCTCAGGTTGGACCTCCCTCCCCTGGTCTGGTCTCAGGGTGGACCTCCCTCCCCTGGTCTGGTCTCAGGGTGGACCTCCCTCCCCTGGTCTGGTCTCGTTCTCCCTCCCCTGGTCTGGTCTCAGGGTGGACCTCCCTCCCCTGGTCTGGTCTCCCTCCCCTGGTCTGGTCTCAGGGTGGACCTCCCTCCCCTGGTCTGGTCTCAGGGTGGACCTCCCTCCCCTGGTCTGGTCTCGTTCTCCCTCCCCTGGTCTGGTCTCAGGGTGGACCTCCCTCCCCTGGTCTGTTCTCCCTCCCCTGGTCTGTTCTCCCTCCCCTGGTCTGTTCTCCCTCCCCTGGTCTGTTCTCCCTCCCCTGGTCTGGTCTCAGGGTGGACCTCCCTCCCCTGGTCTGGTCTCAGGGTGGACCTCCCTCCCCTGGTCTGGTCTCGTTCTCCCTCCCCTGGTCTGGTCTCAGGGTGGACCTCCCTCCCCTGGTCTGTTCTCCCTCCCCTGGTCTGTTCTCCCTCCCCTGGTCTGTTCTCCCTCCCCTGGTCTGTTCTCCCTCCCCTGGTCTGGTCTCAGGTTGGACCTCCCTCCCCTGGTCTGGTCTCAGGGTGGACCTCCCTCCCCTGGTCTGTTCTCCCTCCCCTGGTCTGTTCTCCCTCCCCTGGTCTGGTCTCCCTCCCCTGGTCTGTTCTCCCTCCCCTGGTCTGGTCTCAGGGTGGACCTCCCTCCCCTGGTCTGGTCTCAGGGTGGACCTCCCTCCCCTGGTCTGTTCTCCCTCCCCTGGTCTGGTCTCAGGGTGGACCTCCCTCCCCTGGTCTGGTCTCAGGGTGGACCTCCCTTCCCTGGTCTGGTCTCCCTCCCCTGGTCTGGTCTCAGGGTGGACCTCCCTCCCCTGGTCTGGTCTCAGGGTGGACCTCCCTCCCCTGGTCTGGTCTCAGGGTGGACCTCCCTCCCCTGGTCTGGTCTCAGGGTGGACCTCCCCCCCTGGTCTGGTCTCAGGGTGGACCTCCCTCCCCTGGTCTGGTCTCAGGGTGGACCTCCCTCCCCTGGTCTGGTCTCAGGGTGGACCTCCCCCCTGGTCTGGTCTCAGGGTGGACCTCCCTTCCCTGGTCTGGTCTCAGGGTGGACCTCCCTTCCCTGGTCTGGTCTCAGGGTGGACCTCCCTCCCCTGGTCTGGTCTCAGGGTGGACCTCCCTTCCCTGGTCTGGTCTCCCTCCCCTGGTCTGGTCTCCCTCCCCTGGTCTGGTCTCAGGTTGGACCTCCCTCCCCTGGTCTGGTCTCCCTCCCCTGGTCTGGTCTCCCTCCCCTGGTCTGGTCTCCCTCCCCTGGTCTGGTCTCAGGGTGGACCTCCCTCCACTGGTCTGGTCTCAGGGTGGACCTCCCTCCCCTGGTCTGGTCTCCCTCCCCTGGTCTGGTCTCAGGGTGGACCTCCCTCCCCTGGTCTGGTCTCAGGGTGGACCTCCCTCCCCTGGTCTGGTCTCAGGGTGGACCTCCCTCCCCTGGTCTGGTCTCAGGGTGGACCTCCCTCCCCTGGTCTGGTCTCAGGGTGGACCTCCCTCCCCTGGTCTGGTCTCAGGGTGGACCTCCCTCCCTGGTCTGGTCTCAGGGTGGACCTCCCTCCCCTGGTCTGGTCTCAGGGTGGACCTCCCTCCCTGGTCTGGTCTCAGGGTGGACCTCCCTCCCCTGGTCTGGTCTCAGGGTGGACCTCCCTCCCTGGTCTGGTCTCCCTCCCCTGGTCTGGTCTCAGGGTGGACCTCCCTCCCCTGGTCTGGTCTCCCTCCCCTGGTCTGGTCTCAGGGTGGACCTCCCTCCCCTGGTCTGGTCTCAGGGTGGACCTCCCTCCCCTGGTCTGGTCTCCCTCCCCTGGTCTGGTCTCCCTCCCCTGGTCTGGTCTCCCTCCCCTGGTCTGGTCTCAGGGTGGACCTCCCTCCCCTGGTCTGGTCTCAGGGTGGACCTCCCTCCCCTGGTCTGGTCTCCCTCCCCTGGTCTGGTCTCAGGGTGGACCTCCCTCCCCTGGTCTGGTCTCAGGGTGGACCTCCCTCCCCTGGTCTGGTCTCAAGGTGGACCTCCCTTCCCTGGTCTGGTCTCCCTCCCCTGGTCTGGTCTCAAGGTGGACCTCCCTCCCCTGGTCTGGTCTCAGGGTGGACCTCCCTCCCCTGGTCTGGTCTCAGGTGGACCTCCCTTCCCTGGTCTGGTCTCCCTCCCCTGGTCTGGTCTCAAGGTGGACCTCCCTCCCCTGGTCTGGTCTCAGGGTGGACCTCCCTCCCCTGGTCTGTTCTCCCTCCGCTGGTCTGGTCTCAGGGTGGACCTCCCTCCCCTGGTCTGGTCTCAGGGTGGACCTCCCTCCCCTGGTCTGGTCTCAGGGTGGACCTCCCTCCCCTGGTCTGGTCTCCCTCCCCTGGTCTGGTCTCAGGGTGGACCTCCCTCCCCTGGTCTGGTCTCAGGGTGGACCTCCCTCCCCTGGTCTGGTCTCCCTCCCTGGTCTGGTCTCAGGGTGGACCTCCCTCCCCTGGTCTGGTCTCAGGGTGGACCTCCCTCCCCTGGTCTGTTCTCCCTCCGCTGGTCTGGTCTCAGGGTGGACCTCCCTCCTACTTATCTCCCTGATTCTGTAAATGCAATCTAATTATCAACAATAATACAGGAAGTGTGGCTGAAGCAGCCAGAGGTCACAAGGTCAGATCCTGGCCAATGAAAACATGCGAAGAACCCCTGGTCGTTAGTTATTGTGACCCGGACCTCCACTTCCCCACTCCGACACCAACACACAATGGGCAGCAGGATAACAGTGGCTGGCGTTGTCTTATCTACATATAGATGGAAAACAGTGTACAGTAGGAGTGTTGACCACACAAAGACCCTAGAAACCCTATTCTATTAGGATGAGGTCTATATGTCATTCTGGGTGATTCTATTTCCTTAAAGCCCCGCCCACTCTGTGAGATGTGTTTATTGTTAAAGTGTTGGCCCGGCCCATCAATACAAATGTAAACAATGGAGAAATATTCCACATCTTCCAGCTTTTTGGCACAACTGAAGTTGTAACAGGAAGGAAGAGGATTTCAGTTCACACATGATGAAGTCATCGTGAATCACTCTTCAAGCACTTAATAGTCCACAGTGTAAATGTAGCTTATCCCAGGCAGTGGTGTGATACAGACTCGTATAACATGGTTCTCCATTCATCTAAAGGTCAGGGATCATATAGGGATGACTAAAAACAACTAATACCAAATGGACCTTTATCCAGCTGGTCTTGTTTGGATAAATAGAGACACACCTACTTCAATGTTTCCATGAAAAACCCAAGCAAGTCAAAGCCTGATATATTGTCATAGTGTACCCGACAGCCTAGCGTGAGACTGATGAAAACGTTTGGGTGATGAACTTCCCTTCTAGAAATAGGCTGACCACAAGATGCTGCAGGCTGGTGTGAACATAAAGGTGTGAGATTAAATATGTATCTGAAACTACATTTGAAAAAAAAAGCTCAGAGTCATTTTCTTCACTGCTCTTCCGTTCGTGTTGCTCCAAGTTTCACTTCGCTGAGCTGCGTACCTGCTGATAAACCAGTTCCGTTTCTAGGAGAGAAACAATACACAGCCCTTTCTTTTCATGTGCTACTCATCTCACCATGCACTTACTATCCACATGTGACCTCAACAGACCAACTCTGCATTTAGAGAAATAAAAAGGAGAAATGTCACCTCTGATATTCTACTGCACTTCAAAAAGATGTCTGTCATAAATATGGAAAGGCAAGTTCCAAACGTCAACAAGAGAAACAGTCATCCTTTACTTTTCATGACTGGAGGTCAAGGGGATATCTCACACACTACTTCTCTCTATTAAAGAGTCCATTGTGTCACTGTGTGTGTGTGTTTCTGTGTCTCTGTGTGTGTTTGTCTCTCTGTGCGTGTGTGGTTGTGTGTGTGTTTCTGTGTCTCTGTGTGTGTTTGTCTCTCTGTGTGTGTGTGTGCGCATGTGTGTGCGCATGTGTGTGTGTGTGTGTGTGTGTGTGTGTGTGTGTGTGTGTGTGTGTGTGTGTGTGTGTGTGTACTAATAATAACAGATTAGTTTGATAACAACATGATCCCAGGTGAAGATTAGTTTTATGCCAGTGTGCTGCAATAACTTCTCACAACTTCTGGGAGGTGTTTCACAATTAGTTATCATTCCAAACCAATAACAGTCAGTTAGCTTATTGGTTAAAGAATAGTTTTTGCTTTGAATTAATCAGTTTAAAATAGATACAAGACTGTTTGACTGTGAAAATCAGTAAGGAAAGCATAAAAACATACAGGGATAATATAACCGACTAGCAATGATTACAGTCAAATACAACCTTAAACTATAAGCACTTGTCTGTACCAGCTTGCATTCCTGGATACGGAACAATACCACTGGAAAGATTCCTATGTATTATAAATAGGAGGTTAATTGATGACTGAACCTAATACCACGTCTGAAATCAGAGCTGATTGAGAAGCCAGTTGTTGTCAGGTTCACTGAGCCGCATGTGAAGTTCATTAGGTTTCAATCATGATGTAACCTACTCATCCAGACGTTTGGATATTGTTGCCAGTGCTGTTGTGACCCGCCCATCCCCGTCCCCACACACACCTCCCTTTTCTGTGAGTCAAGTTCTGGTTCTACGACAACGTTGTATCTATCTTGGTTGAACAGCTATGTCTAACACATGTAGCCCTGACAAAAGGCAAAGAGCATTCAGAAACCCTTTGTATTATAATGATGGTCATGACATTAAGATCTTTTTTCTGAAGGCCTGGTTTTAACACTGGCTTGTGTCAGTGTTGTTCTCTAAGGTTTGTGTTCAAGGACTCTCCTGTCAGAGAGGGAGAGGGAGAGGGAGAGGGAGAGGGAGAGGGAGAGGGAGAGAGAGAGAGAGAGAGAGAGAGAGAGAGAGAGAGAGAGAGAGAGAGAGACTGACTAACAGACAGACAGACAGACAGACAGACAGACAGACAGACAGACAGACAGACAGACAGACAGACAGACAGACAGACAGACAGGGAGGGAGGGAGACAGACAGAGGGAGGGGAGGGAGGGAGGGAGGGAGGGAGGGAGGGAGGGAGGGAGGGAGGGAGGGAGGGAGGGAGGGAGGGGGACGTTGTCCTACTCACGTTTCATAGCTGCAGGCCCAGCTCAAACCTAAAGTAAATTGACTTGAGGAAAGCCAATCTTAATTGATTCCAAGCCTCAAAGCTCTTTAGTAAACATTGTGGAGCAATGAAAACAACTTGTTATCCTAATTCATTGGACGCTCTACGCCTCGCGCTCGGCAGAGCCCAGGGCCCAGATGTGGGCCAGCCCAGCTGGGATTAGACTCATTCTGTACTGGCTGGTGATCTCTCTTCCTCTAGTCAAATCTCTGCTCTCTAAAGGAGCGCTGTGGTGTGAGAAGATAATTTCGGGATTAAAGCTTTGTAGGGCTCAGCAACAACAACAACAACAACAACAACAACAACAACAACAACAACAACAACAACAACATAGGACAAGGACCTGTTCAGGTTCAGGTTATATCTGAACCAGAATGTGGTTTCACAATCTTACAATGAAAAATGCAGATAAATAACTAACTTGTGATACTTCCAACCAAATTTAGTGGCACATACAAGCTGACAGATACTGCACACGGTTCAATGGGGAGTTTTCAGTGTGCAGCACCAGAGTGGAACCCCATTGACCTCCAGTACTTTGTTCTGTTGTGATGAACACTGGGTCTGTGTGTAACCACACCAGCATGTGTGTGGTTTAGCCTAGCTAGCAGAGCAGCAGCCGCTGTGGGGACAGGAAGTTCCTGTGGAGAGACCTCATGCGTGGAGGGACAGATGGACAGAAGGATGGAAGTGCTAGTTGGCCCTAACGGTTTCCGGTGTTCCACTATGTTCCTCTGTAGAGGGGTTTCCTCAAGCCCCCTTTTCCTGCTGATGTTAACATTTCCAGCGCTCTCTTCCGCTCTCTCTCTGGGGCAATCAGCTCATCTAGAAACAAGTGTTTCCTAGTCATGTGATGTGGGTCCATGGTACTTGTTGTAAACAACGGGCTCCTGTCCTGCACCAGGGTCAGGGTAACCCCTCTCTGTCTCTTTCTGTCCCACGCTGTCAGTGCATGAGTCAGAGTGGTAGGGGCTTCCATGCTTCTCTCTTATAGCTTGGCCTCATTCATTCCCTTTTGTAGGACAAAATCCAATATTAACATCT
The DNA here is from genome assembly GCF_023373465.1 of Oncorhynchus keta. Classification (NCBI taxonomy): domain Eukaryota; kingdom Metazoa; phylum Chordata; class Actinopteri; order Salmoniformes; family Salmonidae; genus Oncorhynchus; species Oncorhynchus keta. The sequence goes on along the minus strand of NW_026279227.1, from coordinate 242,640 downwards.
AACATCATTCAATACTTCAGAAATAATGGATCAAGTCCCTTACCAAAGTAAATGTCCCAGGTTTCTTATAACCCTCTGAAACTGAAGGGTTTCTCAGTTACCGCCCTCGGAAACTGAAAGGTTCCTCAGTTACAGGTTTCTAACCCTCTGAAACTGAAGGGTTTCTCAGTTACATGTTTCCTATAACCCTCTGAAACTGAAGGGTTTCTCAGTTACATGTTTCCTATATGTTGGGTTTTTCCCCTACAGTAGATGTGTATTCATAAACTCTTTTTTCTTACTGTGTCTGACGTTGTTTCCATGTTAGGGTATTCCTGGTGGTATTTGCTGTAAATATCCCTGAAACAGCTGCATTCTTCCTCCATCTGGCATCTCAGTGACCGTACTGACCACCATACAGACACCAAATGATTCCCCAGACTATGACCACCACACCACAATGCACTGGCACGTTCAGAACAATCCCAAAACAGACACATCTAAAAACAGCCTGATCAGGCAATGCCATATAGAAGATACATTTAGCAGAGGCTTACGCCATAGCTGAGGTTTAACTGTGAACCACCACAGACAGATGCTGGCACTAAGACCACACTCAGTCAGCTGTATAAGGAAATAAGCTAACAGGAAACCACTCATCCAGAGGTGGCGCTCCTAGTGGCCGGAGACTTTAATGCAGGGAAACTTAAATCAGTTCTACCAAATTTCTATCAACATGTTAAATGTGCAACCAGAGGGAAAACAATTCTAGACCACCTGTACTCCACACACAGAGACGCTTACAAAGCTCTCCCTCGCCCTCCATTTGGTAAATCCGACCACAACTCTATCCTCCTGATTCCTGCTTACAAAAATTAAAGCAGGAAGCACCAGTGACTAGGTCTATAAAAAAAATGGTCAGATGAAGCAGATGCTAAACTACAGGACTGTGTTGCTATCACAGTTCTGGGATTCTTCCAATGACATTGAGGAATACACCACATCAGTCACTGGCTTCATCAATAAGTGCATCGAGGACGTCATCCCCACAGTCACTGTACGTACATACCCCAACCAGAAGCCATGGATTACAGGCAACATTCGCACTGAGCTAAAGTGTAGAGGTGTGGGACTCTAACCCGGAAGGTTACAAGTAATCCCTCTATGCCCTGCGACGAACCATCAAACAGATAAAGCGTCAATACAGGGCTGAGATTGAATCATACTACACCGGCTACGACGCTCGTTGGCAGCGCTTGCAAACTATTACAAAATACAAAGGGAAGCACAGCCGCGAGCTGCCCAGTGACACGAGCATACCAGACGATCTAAACTAGTTCTATGCTCGCTTCGAGGCAAGCAACACTGAGGTATGCATGAGAGCATCAGCTATTCCGGACGAATGTGTGATCACACGCTCCGTAGCCGACGTGAGTAAGACCTTTAAACAGGTCAACATACACAAGGCTGCGGGGCCAGACAGATTACCAGGACGTGTGCTCTGGGCATGTGCTGACCAACTGGCAGTTGTCTTCACTGACATTTTCAACATGTCCCTGATTGAGTCTGTAATACCAACATGTTTCAGGCAGACCCCCATAGTCCCTGTACCCAAGAACACTAAGGCAACCTGCCTAAATGACCACAGACCCGTAGCACTCACGTCCGTAGCCATGAAGTGCTTTGAAAGGCTGGTAATGGCTCACATCAACATAATTATCCCAGAAACCCTAGACCCACTCCAATTTGCATACCGCCCAAACAGATCCACAGATGATGCAATCTCTATTGCACTCCACACTGCCCTTTGCCACCTGGACAAAAGGAACACCTATGTGAGAATGCTGTTCATTGACTACAGCTCAGCGTTCAACACCATAGTACCCTCAAAGCTCATCACCAAGCTAAGGATCCTGGGACTAAACACCTCCCTCTGCAACTGGATCCTGGACTTCCTGACAGGCCGCCCCCAGGGGGTGAGGGTAGGTAGCAACACATCTGCCACGGTGATCCTCAACACTGGAGCTCCCCAGGGGTGCGTGCTTAGTCCCCTCCTGTACTCCCTGTTCACCCACGACTGCATGGCCAGGCACGACTCCAACACCATCATTAAGTTTGCTGACGACACAACAGTGGTAGGCCTGATCACCGACAACAACGAGACAGCCTATAGGGAGGAGGTCAGAGACCTGGCCGGGTGGTGCCAGAATAACAACCTATCCCTCAACGTAACCAAGACTAAGGAGATTATTGTGGACTATAGGAAAAGGAGCCCTGAGGACGTCCCCATTCTCATCGACGGGGCTGTAGTGGAGCAGGTTGAGCTTCAAATTCTTTGGTGTCCACATCAACAACAAACTAGAATAGTCCAAACACACCAAGACAGTCGTGAAGAGGGCACGACAAAGCCTATTCCCCTCAGGAAACTAAAAAGATTTGGCATGGGTCCTGAGATCCTCAAAAGGTTCTACAGCTGCAACATCGAGAGCATCCTGACCGGTTGCATCACTGCCTGGTACGGCAATTGCTCGGTCTTCGACCGCAAGGCACTTCAGAGAGTAGTGCATACGGCACTGTACATCACTTGAGCTAAACTGCCTGCCATCCAGGACCTCTACACCAGGCGGTGTCAGAGGAAGGCCCTAAAAATTGTAAAAGACCCCAGCCACCCCAGTCATAGACTGTTCTCTCTACTACCGCATGGCAATCGGTACAGGAGTGCCAAGTCTAGGACAAAAAGGCTTCTCAACAGTTTTACCCCCAAGCCATAAGAGTCCTGAACAGGTAATCAAATGGCTACCCGGACTATTTGTATTGTGTGCCCCCCCCACCCCTCTTTTACACTGCTGCTACTCTCACTTTAACTATACATTCATGTACATACTACCTCAATTGGCCCGACCAACCAGTGCTCCCGCACATTGGCTAACCGGGCTATCTGCATTGTGTCCCACCCACCAACCCCTCTTTTTACGCTACTGCTACTCTCTGTTCATAATATATGCATAGTCACTTTAACCATACCCACATGTACATACTACCTCAATAAGCCTGACTAACAGGTGTCTGTATATAGCCTTGCTACTCTTTTTTCAAATGTCTTTTTACTGTTGTTTTATTTCTTTACTTACCTACACACACACACACACACACACACACACACACACACACACACACACACACACACACACACACACACACACACACACACACACACACACACACATACTTTTTATTTCGCACCATTGGTTAGAGCCTGTAAGTGAGCATTTCACTGTAAGGTTTACACCTGTTGTATTCGGCACACGTGACAAATTAACTTTGATTTGATTTGAACACGTGACACAAAACAGATGATTTTCTGATTATCTCAACCAAAACCCTTTGAAATGGATGAATCTGTACTCTAGAATAAAGTTGACCAACTAAAAGGTACTTTAGTTAATTGAGCTTATTGACAGAGACAATACACGCTGCTGAACCTTTCTGTAAATGTGCCATATTTAGCCAGCTGGCTGATGTTCAACTGTATTCCCTGAAAATGCTGCAGTGGTGAGTCTTCCTACCCATGCTCCTCCTCTCCAGCGAGGTGGGGAGTCTGATGACAGGTTAAGTCAGGTAAAACAGGCCTGTCTCTCTCAGCACAGCCTTATGTCTGTCTTTACTGACAGACAGTGATTTCTTCTCCTCCAAGTCAAGGGGATGTAATTCCAGCCCTGTCCTCTCCTGTACAAAGAGCCTGTATAGGGGTGTCAGTCAGGCTTACTGATGGCTCCCACATCCAATATTCACCAGGCCTGCGTCCGAAATGGCGCCCTATTCTCTATATAGTGCACTACTTCTGACCAGAGCCCAGTGGGAATAGGGTGCCATTTGGGACACAGCCCAGGTCTTCTTCCAACCAGTGGTAAAACTACACAGGCCTGACTGGACACAGGCTGGCTTAACACAGAGCTGCTTTAATAGAGCTGCCTTAACACAGAGCTGTTTTAATAGAGCTGCCTTAACACAGAGCTGTTTTAACAGAGCTGCCTTAACACAGAGCTGTTTTAACAGAGCTGCCTTAACACAGAGCTGCCTTAACACAGAGCTGTTTTAACAAAGCTGCTTTAACACAGAGCTGCTTTAATAGAGCTGCCTTAACACAGAGCTGCTTTAATAGAGCTGCCTTAACACAGAGCTGCCTTAACACAGAGCCACCTTAACACAGAGCTGTTTTAACACAGAGCTGTTTTAACACAGAGCTGCCTTAACACAGAGCTGTTTTAACACAGAGCTGGCTTAACACAATGCTGGCTTAACACAATGCTGGCTTAACACAGAGCTGGCTTAACACAATGCTGGGTTTAACACAGTGCTGCCTTAACACAATGCTGCCTAAATACAATGCAGACTTAACACAGAGCTGCTTTAACACAATGCTGGTTTAACACAATGCTGGCTTAACACAATGCTGGTTTAACACAATGCTGGCTTAACACAATGCTGGTTTAACAGAATGCTGGCTTAACACAATGCTGGCTTAACACAGAGCTGGCTTAACACAGAGCTGGCTTAACACAATGCTGGCTTAACACAATGCTGGTTTAACACAATGCTGGCTTAACACAATGCTGGTTTAACAGAATGCTGGCTTAACACAATGCTGGCTTAACACAGAGCTGGTTTAACACAATGCTGGCTTAACACAATGCTGGTTTAACAGAATGCTGGCTTAACACAATGCTGGCTTAACACAGAGCTGGCTTAACACAATGCTGGCTTAACACAATGCTGGCTTAACACAATGCTGGTTTAACACAATGCTGGCTTAACACAGAGCTGGCTTAACTATAGGTCACGCTCACATAATATAGGTCTGGCTCAACAAAGGACAGACTATAAGCCTAATTTCTAGTCCAAGACATCATGTTTTCCACTTCTAGGCTGCATTTTTTTAAAGCACGCACAGAGTGAGAGGGAGAGGGAGTGAGAGGGAGAGTGAGTGAGAGGGAGAGAACAAGAGAGAGAGACTGGGAAGGAGAGAGAGAGAGAGAGAGAGAGAGAGAGAGAGAGAGAGAGAGAGAGAGAGAGAGAGAGAGAGTCTTTGACTAATTAAATCAAATCCAGATTCTAGTCATAGGAGTGTGATTCAGTGAATAAGGCATTCTAATAGTTGCATGGTGTTTCTGACTACTGACCTCTTAGGGCAGGATGGGCAACTTTGATGAGGGTGAGGCCACAAAACATAGAAACTCATCATGAGGGGCCACAGTGTCACGTTGGTCTGCGTACCCACATCCACCCCTGTGTGTGTGTGTGTGTGTGTGTGTGTGTGTGTGTGTGTGTGTGTGTGTGTGTGTGTGTGTGTGTGTGTGTGTGTGTGTGTGTGTGTGTGTGTGTGTGTGTGTGTGTGTGTGTGTGTGTGTGTGTGTGTGTGTGTGTGTGTGTGCTTGCTTGACTGCATATGTACGTGTGATTCAGGTGTCAATTTTCTTTCTGATACAAAGAAGGAAGGAAAGAAAGAGAGAGGAAACAACATCAACTCAAGACACAGGTCAGTGGAGGGGAGCGATTGCACAATGAAGGCGTTCCCCCCAAAAAGCTGAAATCCCCCCAGGGGTACGGGACGAGGGTCTATGACATCATGGTGGGCACACCCAACACCCATCCTGACTAGTTGTACACCACAGAGGTCTGAACTCAACAGCTCACAGATGTACAAACGTCAACAAGCGTTAACGTTAAACTCCCCGAAAATAGTTTCAGAACCTCAGGAAACCTTTTCAATGTTCCTTTAATCAATAGAGTAAGAAGCTGCCTGAAGGATAATGGAACAGTCCTCTGATCCTTCTATACCATTATGAACCCTGTTCATCAGCCTGTATAAGGACTTGAAATTCACACGTTTCACGCTGAAGTCAATCATAACCCTGTTTTTAACAAGGCTTTCAGTTGCAACCAGGATGGAAACATCTAAACCAAAGGCAGTTATTGTGTGACTTTCCGACGGTGAAAGAAAGACAGGGACTATTTTGGAGTGAAATACTAAACCGCTGTAAAAGCAGCCGGGGGCATCAGAGATGACCTCATCCCTGTCCCACGGGACCCTCTTGACATGCTCTGCTGTGGGACAATACACAGCCAACAGCTAAACATGAATCGCCTTGTCAGTAACACACACACGCACTCACGCACTCACACGCACACGCACGCACACACACACACACACACACACACACACACACACACACACACACACACACACACACACACACACACACACACACACACACACAGGTCCAGATGTAACAGAACACTGGTGTGACCTCAGAGACTACACAGGAAAGCCAATCACAGGGCCACTGCTGTGGAGGACATCCTCATATCACTGTGGTGAATATCACACGGAGCCAAGGCAGAGTAGTTCTCTAGACTAAGCACAGAGAATAGAGATGGAAGCATTTCAAACTGAAGTAAGCATACTAAAATAGCATATTTGATATGTACTGTATTTGACCCAGGTCTAATGTTAGTTGGGCATGTGTCAGTTAATGGTTTGGTTCATCCAGGCGGTGTGGACTGGAGGCCTCACCCTAGCTGTCTGTTGGTGGAGGGGGCCTGGGTGATGACAGAGTTGGACTGGGGAGAGGACAGGCCCTGCTGGATCACTATACTGTTGTCATGGTTCCCCATCCGAGAGTGATGCTGCTGGTTCTGGAGGTTCTGGCCATGTAGAGAGATATTCTGGAGAGGGAAGGAGGGAAAGAGCAAGAGAGAGGAGGGGGAGGGAGAGAGCAAGAGAGAGGAGGAGGAGGGAGAGAAAGAGGGAGAGAGAGAGAGAGAGAGAGAGAGGGGAGAGAGCAAGAGAGAGGAGGAGGAGGGAGATAGAGAGAGAGGGGGGGAGAAGGGAGGGAGGAAGAGGAGGGGCGAGGGAGAGAGGGAGGGAGGGAGAGGAGGGGGAGGGATGGCGAGGGGGAAGGAGAGAGAGAGATGAAGGGAGGGAGGGAGAGAAAGAGGGAGGGTGATGGTGAGCAGCAGGGAGAGTGGCAGAGTAAGAATGAGAGAGAGGAAGGGAGGAAGGAAAAGAAGAGGAGGGAAAGAGAGAGAGAGAGAGAGAGGATCAAGTCAGAACACATTGTTAACAGCCAACTTCAATAATGTGTCTTTAAGTTCATATAGTGTAAAAGTTCCACAGCTTTACTGTAATCCCTGTACTGCTCAGTCACGTTCCTCGCCAAGAGCAGGAATATTTAAAGCAGCAATCAGCAGTTGAAACAATAGCAAAGTGTCCTCCCTATCACTGTTTTGGTAAAAAGCTGAGGGTGGATGGGACTGAAGAAATGTAACCACTCTCAAACTCAAAGACAGAGCTATAGACCGACCATCCATGATATCAACATCATAGTTGTAATCATGTTTTTACGTTATATAGTGTTTGCTTACATTTACTTTGTTTACAAACATTGGAGTAAAACAAGCTTATATTTTAGGTTCTCATGGGGAACGATAGTTGAACTAAGCTTTTTGGGGCGGCAGGGTGGCTTACTGGTTAGCGTGTTGGACTAGTAACTGGAAGGTTGCAAGTTCAAATCCCTGAGCTGACAAGGTACAAATCTGCCCCTGAACAGGCAGTTAACCCACTGTTCCTAGGCCGTCATTGAAAATAAGAATTTGTTCTTAACTGACTTGCCTACTTAAATAAAGGTAAAATATGTATTTATTTTTTTAAAAGCTCATGAGCTCATAAGCTATATTCTTCAATAATCAATGGCTACATATCATTCATTTATACGTCCCAAAATTGATATAGCAACTTCTGATTGCCCCTTATTTGAAGGACTACATGTTTGCAAACTATGGTCTCATGACTGTTGGGGAGGTGTGTGTGAATGTGAGTGTGTGTGGGGGAGGCGGGGTTAGGAAGGTCTGGTTTTCAGACCAATAACAACAACAGACTTCCCTACCAGAAACTTCTACACTCATAGAAAAAAGGGTTCCGAAAGGGTTCTGCGGCTGTCCCCTTAGGAGAACCCTTTTTGGTTCCAGGTAGAACTCTTTTGTCCCTCTGTGGAAAGGGTTCTACCTGGAACCCAAAGGGTTATACGTGGAACCAAAAGGGGTTCTTCAAAGGGTTCTCCTATGTGGACAGCTGAAGAACAGTTTTTGGTTCTAGACAGCACATTTTTTTCCAAGAGCAAACTGTTGTAAGCTATGCTCTCTTGAACTTCAACCAACCTTTCTCCTTATCTCTCTCCCCTGTGATATGCTGCCATGCTGTGTACTCCACAGTCCTGCTGAGACTCGCCTCCCAGTCGTGCTGACTGAGCCCAGCTCTTCAACCATAAACGCCAGACCGCCAGACTGTGGGGACTGAGGAGGCTGGACGTGGCCTGGGTGACTTGACTCACACAGACAGCTTCCACAGCCAAACCCAGACCCAGACGTCAGCAGAGATACAGTCTACAGACCAGACCAGACACAGGATCAGCAGTCTGAGAGACAGAGATACATTCTACAGACCAGACCAGACACAGGATCAGCAGTCTGGGAGACAGAGATACAGTCTACAGACCAGACCAGACACAGGATCAGCAGTCTGGGAGACAGAGATACAGTCTACAGACCAGACCAGACACAGGATCAGCAGTCTGAGAGACAGAGATACAGTCTACAGACCATACCAGACACAGGATCAGCAGTCTGGGAGACAGAGATACAGTCTACAGACCAGACCAGACACAGGATCAGCAGTCTGGGAGACAGAGATACAGACCAGACCAGACACAGGATCAGCAGTCTGAGAGACAGAGATACAGTCTACAGACCAGACCAGACACAGGATCAGCAGTCTGAGAGACAGAGATACATTCTACAGACCAGACCAGACACTGGATCAGCAGTCTGAGAGACAGAGATACATTCTACAGACCAGACCAGACACAGGATCAGCAGTCTGGGAGACAGAGATACAGTCTACAGACCAGACCAGACACTGGATCAGCAGTCTGAAGGACAGAGATACAGTGTAGCTGTGTTGTGGCCAGTAGAGTATAGATATCATTTCACAGGTAAAGAGTTCTTAACATTGACCCATAATGCATTAACAACTACCTTAGAGTCCAATCAGACATCACTGTTGCTGGCAGTCTGTCTTTCTGTCCAGCCTGGTCTCGCAGTCTCAAGCTGCTGTCTGTCTGTCTGTCCAGCCTGGTCTCACTGTCTCAAGCTGCTGTCTGTCTGTCTGTCCAGCCTAGTCTCAAGCTGCTGTCTGTCTGTCTGTCTGTCTGTCTGTCTGTCTGTCTGTCTGTCTGTCTGTCTGTCTGTGCTCTTGCTGTCACACAGCGTTTGAATCCTGACATGTGAGTGGGATACAAAGAATTTGAAAACAAACCCAATTTTGATAAACTCTCATATCTACTGGGTGAAATCCCAAGATTTGTGACCTGTTGCCTCAAGAAAAGGGCAACCAGTGAAGAACAAACACCATTGTAAATACAACCTATATTTATTTATTTTCCCTTTTGTACATTAACCATTTGCACATCATCAAAACACTGTATATATACATAATATGACATTTGAAATGTCTTTATTCTTTTGGAACTTCTGTGAATGTAATGTTTACTGTTCATTTTATTGTTTATTTCACTTTGTATATTATCTACTTCACTTGCTTTGGCAACATTAACATATTTTCTCATGCCAATAAAGTCCCTGGAATTGAATTATAGGGAAGGATAGAGTCTACCTGTTGTGAGTGTGTCAGCTAGTTTGTTACAATTGGTTAGGAGTTGACTTGTGTGACTATGCATGTGCCTACTCTGAGTGTTTCAGGCCAAGGAAGTAGTTAACTGCCTGGAGTGTGTGTGTGTGTGTGTGGTGGCTGGGGGAATGAAGACAGTGTGTGTACAGTTACATTTGAACCTTTATTTAACTTGGCAAGTCAGTTAGGAACAAATTGTTATTTACAATGACAGCCTCCCCCGGCCAAACCCTAACGACGTTGGGCCAATTGTACGCCGCCCTATGGGACTCACAATCACGGCCAGTTGTGATAAGCCTGGAATCGAACCAAGGTCTGTAGTGACGCCTCCAGCACTGAGATGCAGTGCCTTAGACCGCTGCACCACACGGGAGCCCAAACCTGCATGGAGTGTGTCTGTGGTGGCTGGGGGAAACCTGCATGGAGTGTGTCTGTGGTGGCTGGGGGAAACCATGGAGTGTGTCTGTGGTGGCTGGGGGAAACCTGCATGGAGTGTGTCTGTGGTGGCTGGGGGAAACCTGCATGGAGTGTGTCTGTGGTGGCTGGGGGAAACCTGCATGGAGTGTGTCTGTGGTGGCTGGGGGAAACCTGCATGGAGTGTGTCTGTGGTGGCTGGGGGAAACCTGCATGGAGTGTGTCTGTGGTGGCTGGGGGAAACCTGCATGGAGTGTGTCTGTGGTGGCTGGGGGAAACCTGCATGGAGTGTGTCTGTGGTGGCTGGGGGAAACCTGCATGGAGTGTGTCTGTGGTGGCTGGGGGAAACCTGCATGGAGTGTGTCTGTGGTGGCTGGGGGAAACCTGCATGGAGTGTGTCTGTGGTGGCTGGGGGGAAACCAGAATGATAACCCTGCAAGATAATGGGGGACTACCCAGCTGTGGGTTGACCCGGGGTTCCCCTGGGCTTATCTTACTGTACTCCACAGATAAACACAGATGAAGTTGACCCGGGGTTCCCCTGGGCTTATCTTACTGTACTCCACAGATAAACACAGATGAAGTTGACCCGGGGTTCCCCTGGGCTTATCTTACTGTACTCCACAGATAAACACAGGTGAAGTTGACCCGGGGTTCCCCTGGGCTTATCTTACTGTACTCCACAGATAAACACAGGTGAAGTTGACCCGGGGTTCCCCTGGGCTTATCTTACTGTACATCCAAATAAACACAGGTGAAACACTTCACACTTACTGTACAACAGATAAAACAGACAACCGACCTTGATTCAATAATTGTGACAGACCCCTGGGTTATCACTGTACGGATAAACACAGATGAAGTTGAGGGTTCGTTTGACAAGCAGGTTTGTATTTTTACTCTCATCTTCTCTACCTGAAGAGAAAACCCTGACACTTGGAAAGATAAACACATGGCCAACCTTCATTTAAATAATTGTCATTGTAAACAGAATAGTTGACCCAGGTTTGTAACTGTTATCTTGTACTACAGATAAACAGGATGAAAGACAATGTCCTTCATTTTACTGTCATCTTAACTGTTATCTTGTCTACATGATAACCAGGTTATTGTCTTACTGTCATCTTGTCTACATGATAACCAGGTTAAAACACATTGTCACTGTCATCTTGTCTTCATGATAACAACAGGTTCAATTGTCTTACTGTCATCTTGTCTACATGATAATCAGGTTATCTGTCTTACTGTCATCTTGTCTACATGATAACCAGGTTAGTTGTCTTACTGTCATCTTGTCTACATGATAACCAGGTTAGTTGTCTTACTGTCATCTTGTCTACATGATAATCAGGTTAGTTGTCTTACTGTCATCTTGTCTACATGATAACCAGGTTAGTTGTCTTACTGTCATCTTGTCTACATGATAATCAGGTTAGTTGTCTTACTGTCATCTTGTCTACATGATAACCAGGTTAGTTGTCTTACTGTCATCTTGTCTACATGATAATCAGGTTAGTTGTCTTACTGTCATCTTGTCTACATGATAATCAGGTTAGTTGTCTTACTGTCATCTTGTCTACATGATAACCAGGTTAGTTGTCTTACTGTCATCTTGTCTACATGATAATCAGGTTAGTTGTCTTACTGTCATCTTGTCTACATGATAACCAGGTTAGTTGTCTTACTGTCATCTTGTCTACATGATAACCAGGTTAGTTGTCTTACTGTCATCTTGTCTACATGATAATCAGGTTAGTTGTCTTACATGATAATCATTAGTTGTCTTACTGTCATCTTGTCTACATGATAATCAGGTTAGTTGTCTTACTGTCATCTTGTCTACATGATAATCAGGTTAGTTGTCTTACTGTCATCTTGTCTACATGATAATCAGGTTAGTTGTCTTACTGTCATCTTGTCTACATGATAATCAGGTTAGTTGTCATCTTGTCTACATGATAACCAGGTTAGTTGTCTTACTGTCATCTTGTCTACATGATAATCAGGTTAGTTGTCTTACTGTCATCTTGTCTACATGATAATCAGGTTAGTTGTCTTACTGTCATCTTGTCTACATGATAATCAGGTTAGTTGTCTTACTGTCATCTTGTCTACATGATAATCAGGTTAGTTGTCTTCCTGTCATCTTGTCTACATGATAATCAGGTTAGTTGTCTTACTGTCATCTTTCTACATGATAATCAGGTTAGTTGTCTTACTGTCATCTTGTCTACATGATAATCAGGTTATTGTCTTACTGTCATCTTGTCTACATGATAATCAGGTTAGTTGTCTTACTGTCATCTTGTCTACATGATAACCAGGTTAGTTGTCTTACTGTCATCTTGTCTACATGATAATCAGGTTAGTTGTCTTACTGTCATCTTGTCTACATGATAATCAGGTTAGTTGTCTTACTGTCATCTTGTCTACATGATAATCAGGTTAGTTGTCTTACTGTCATCTTGTCTACATGATAATCAGGTTAGTTGTCTTACTGTCATCTTGTCTACATGATAACCAGGTTAGTTGTCTTACTGTCATCTTGTCTACATGATAATCGGGTTAGTTGTCTTACTGTCATCTTGTCTACATGATAACCAGGTTAGTTGTCTTACTGTCATCTTGTCTACATGATAACCAGGTTAGTTGTCTTACTGTCATCTTGTCTACATGATAATCAGGTTATCTGTCTTACTGTCATCTTGTCTACATGATAATCAGGTTAGTCTTATCATCTTGTCTACATGATAATCAGGTTAGCTGTCTTACTGTCATCTTGTCTACATGATAATCAGGTTAGTTGTCTTACTGTCATCTTGTCTACATGATAATCAGGTTAGTTGTCTTACTGTCATATTGTCTACATGATAACCAGGTTAGTTGTCATCTTGTCTACATGATAATCAGGTTAGTTGTCTTACTGTCATCTTGTCTACATGATAATCAGGTTAGTTGTCTTACTGTCATCTTGTCTACATGATAATCAGGTTAGTTGTCTTACTATCATCTTGTCTACATGGTAATCCAAGTTAGTTGTCTTACTGTCATCTTGTCTACATGATAATCAGGTTAGTTGTCATCTTGTCTACATGATAACCTGGTTAGTTGTCTTACTGTCATCTTGTCTACATGATAATCAGGTTAGTTGTCTTACTGTCATCTTGTCTACATGATAATCAGGTTAGTTGTCATCTTGTCTACATGATAACCTGGTTAGTTGTCTTACTGTCATCTTGTCTACATGATAATCAGGTTAGTTGTCTTCCTGTCATCTTCTCTACATGATAATCAGGTTATCTGTCTTACTGTCATCTTGTCTACATGATAATCAGGTTAGTTGTCTTACTGTCATCTTGTCTACATGATAATCAGGTTAGTTGTCTTACTGTCATCTTGTCTACATGATAACCAGGTTAGTTGTCTTACTGTCATCTTGTCTACATGATAATCAGGTTAGTTGTCTTACTGTCATCTTGTCTACCTGTTTGTTGTCCTCTTCCTCCTGGGCCTTCCTGAACTCCTGTTCTATAGAACAGTCCAGCTCGCTGAACAGACCCACCTCCTCACAGTTCTTCAGGAAGCGCGTCGGGGTCGGCGTCTGGTCTGGAACACAGGAGACACCACTGAATTACATATAAAACTCACACTAGAATGGATATTAGCATCCTAGCAGGTAGCAACTTGGTCTGGAAAACATTCATTCTAGAAACAGATCAAAATAGGTTTAAATATCGTATAAAACAGTACATTTGTAGATAAATCTGCACGGTATGTTTGCTGCCTGAACTGTTAAGTTATGATAGTTTGCTGACAAAGAAGAACAGCTGATGAATATGAAGTGGGCAGAGGCAGAGAATACATTGACCAAGCTAATGGACATTCCAAATGGTTAGAAAAGCCACTCTCCTTTTACATTAGACAGAGATACTACTCTCACTAGCAACATTTCAGTTAACAATGTCCAGACCTCACCTACAGAGAGGGGGGCTCGTTTGTTCCCTTCAGTCAGGCAGTGTTACTCTGCTCAGCATCAGGGGGCAGAGAGACCAGAGAGACCGGATCGTGTTTCAGACAGTCCAAGGTGATTTTAGGATCATGTCCTTTTCAAAGGCTGAAAGCATACTCCACCACGGCCTGTTTATCCATTCTGGCTAGACTGAGGATTGACCACCAAAATACAGTTTGACCAAACCAGTCTGTCTTTCCCCATAGGGAGGATGAGAGCTTAACTCTTCAATTAAAACCTTTTCAAAAACTGGAGCGCAAGCGGTGTCCATTTCCAGAGAAGTATGATGACGTGACAAGTCACAGCATATGTCAGGAGAACAGACCAAACGTTGGTGAAATGAGGTAAGCTTGGGTGTTACATATCAAAACGGGGAAGGGGCTGGGGGTCGTTCAAATCTCTCTGGGTGACATGTTGAAGTTGTTTTAACCCTAAACAGGAGAGTCAGACAGCCAGGTGACTTATGATCGTCAACCCTCTCACATCCCAGCCAGAAGGCTCCGAGGTTTCAGAAAGACAAATGGACAGAGCCGTAATAGAGAGGGGGGGGGATAAGGACACTGACTCGGCCGGGTCAGAAACCTGACTCTCCTGGTCGCTCAGTGTAAATAATAAAGAAGACCATCTCAGTCAGCATCAGCCTAACACACACACACACCACAGGTGGCCCGTAGCACCTTCATTGGGGTGAACGGGCTCTTATTAATGTCTGGAATGGAATTAAAAGTATTGAGCACATCAAACGCATGGTTTCTATGTGTTTGATACCATTCCACCAACTCCATTCCAGACATTATTATGAGCCATTCTCCCCTCACCAGCCTCCTGGTGAGCCTCCGCACGCACACACACACACACACACACACACACACACACACACACACACACACACACACACACACACACACACACACACACACACACACACACACACACACACACACACACACACACACAGTACCTTCAGAAAGTATTCACACCCCTTCACTTTTTCCACATTATCTTGTGTTACAGCCTGAATTTAAAATGTATTAAAATTGATGTTTTTGTCTCTGACCTACACAAAGTGGAATCATGTTTTTCAAAATGTGTTTACAAATGAATTCAAACTGAAAAACTGAAATGTCTTGAGTCAATAAGTATTCACCCCTTTGTTATGGCAAGCTGAAATAAGGTCAGGAGTAAATGGACTGTGTGTGCATAGTGTGTGTGTGCATAGTGTGTGTGTGCATAGTGTGTGCATAGTGTGTGCATAGTGTGTGTGTGTGCATAGTGTGTGTGTGCATTGTGTGTGTGTGCATAGTGTGTGTGTGTGTGTGTGCATAGTGTGTGTGTGCATTGTGTTTGACATGATTTTTAACATGATTTTGAATGACTACCTCATCTCTGTCCCCACACATACAATTATCTGTAAGGTCCCTCAGTTGAACAGTGCATTTCAAACACAGATTCAGCCACAAAGACCAGGGAGGTTTTCACATAACACAAAGAAGGGCACCTATTAGTAGATGGGTAAAAACAAGCAGACATTGAATATCCCTTTCAGCATGATGTAAGTTATTAATTACACTTTGGAATTGTGTATCCATACACCCAGTAACTACAAATATTTGAGGACAATAGTGACTTTAAAACAGTTACAGTGTTTGACGGCTATGATAAAGAGAAAACTGAAGATGGATCAACAACGTTGTAGTTATTCCACAATACTAACTTAATTGACAGTGTGAAAAGAAGGAAACATGTACAGAATAAAAATATCTCAAAATATGGATCCTGTTTGCAACACGGAACTAAAGTCATACCTCAAAAAATGTGGCAAAGCAGGTCTCCTGGGTGGCGCAGTGGTCTAGCTGTGCCACCAGAGACTCTGGGTATAAAAAAGGCAAAGCAGGTCTCCTGGGTGGCGCAGTGGTCTAGCTGTGCCACCAGAGACTCTGGGTATAAAAAAGGCAAAGCAGGTCTCCTGGGTGGCGCAGTGGTCTAGCTGTGCCACCAGAGACTTCTCATTTGGGTATAAAATAGGCAAAGAGTTACAGGTCTCCAATGGGTGGCGCAGTGGTCTAGCTGTGCCACAGGTAGAGATATTGGTGTGCAAAAGAGCAGAAAAGAAATAAATAAAAACAGTATAAAAACTGGGTGATAAAAAGGGTGAGCTATTTACAATAGACTATGTACAGCTGCAATCGGTTAGCTGCTCGGATAGCTGATGTTTGAAGTTGGTGAGGGAGATAAAAGTCTCCAACTTCAGCATTTTTGCAATTCGTTCCAGTCACAGGCAGCAGAGTACTGGAACGAAAGGCGGCCAAATGAGGTGTTGGCTTTAGGGATGATCAGTGAGATACACCTGCTGGAGCGCGTGCTACGGATGGGTGTTGCCATCGTGACCAGTGAACTGAGATAAGGCGGAGCTTTACCTAGCATGGACTTGTAGATGACCTGGAGCCAGTGGGTCTGGCGACGAATATGTAGTGAGGGCCAGCCGACTAGAGCATGGGTATAAAAAAGGCAAAGCAGGTCTCCTGGGTGGCGCAGTGGTCTAGCTGTGCCACCAGAGACTCTGGGTATAAAAAAAAACGGAATGGAGGCACAGGCAAAATCCAAGAGGAAAACCTGGTTCAGTCTGCTTTCCACCAGACACCGGGATGACAATAACCTAAAACACAAGGCCAAATCTACACTGGAGTTGCTTAGCAAGAAGACAGTGAATGTTCCTGAGTGTCTGAGTAACAGTTTTGGCTTAACTCTGCTTGAAAATCCTTGGCAAGACTTGAAAGTGGTTGTCCAGCAATGACCAACAACCAATTTGACAGAGCTTGAAGAAATATGAAAATAATAATGGGCAAATATTGTACAATCCAGGTGTGCAAAGCTCTTAGAGACTCACCCAGAAAGACTCACAGCTGTAATCACTGCCAAAGATGCTTCTAACATGTATTGACGCAGGGCTGTGAATACTTACATAAATGATATATTCCTGTATTTCATTTTCAAGACATTTGCAAAAATGTCTAAGAACATGTTTTCACTTTGTCATTACATTGTCATATATTGTGTGTAGATGGGTGAGATTTTGTTTTTGTAATCCATTTTGAATTCAGGCTGTAGCACAACAACATGTGTAGAAAGTGAAGGGGTCTGAATACTTTCTGAAGGCTCTGTACAGACACACACGTCAAATCCTCATTTCAGACTATTTGCTACACTCTTTGAAGAAGAACTGTTTTTGGTTCCAAGTAGAACCCTTTTGGGTTCCATGTAGGACCCTTTCCATAGAAGGTTCTACTTGCCCCCAGAAAGGGTTCTCTTATGGGGACAGCGGATACTCGCTTTTGGAACCATTTTTTCTGAGAGTGACAGCAGGAAAATAATCCTGCTGCAACAGGAAAGTATATTTATTATGTGGGTTATAATTAATGGACATTTTTGGAGGGGTTGATACATTTTTCTAAAGAAGACTTTTTAACTCTCAAATACACCACAAGTTTTAAAGGTCTCCTGCAAAAGGTTGATCAAATTGAGATCCTACAGCTGTACACACACACACACACACACACACACACACACACACACACACACACACACACACACACACACACACACACACACACACACACACACACACACACACACACACACACACACACACACACACACACACACACACACACACACACACACACACAGTCTTCTGCTGCCTCAGCTGGGCTCTGTCTCGGCACTAAAGATCTGGAAGTATGACTTAGCCTGGGGGTGACACTTACAGGTGTTGAAAAAACTATAAATCAGGTATTCCTTTGAACTGTGGATCAATATGTCACCCCCAACCACACCTCATCTCCTCCCATCTGTATGGTGGGGCAGGGAACCCCTCCTCCACCACCCGTCCCCACTGTCACAGCAAGACTAATGACATCTGTGATGATGACAGGGAGCCAGCGGCATCTTTGACAAAACATTTATCTTAACTTGGAAAAAGGAAAAACACGAATTTCTCCGACGATATATCAGTGTCTCATTGTCCTGCTGAGCACTGCAGAACTACAAGGTATGGGTTAGAGATTAGACTCAATACACAACGAGGCTTTCACCGTAGGGAAATGAGGAGTCACAACAGAGTCGAGGTACAGTACAGTAGTGAACCACAAACTCTCCTCAACACAACACACAGCACAGTTGGCCTGAATTCACTTGTCAATTCAGTCATTCATTAAGTGAATTTCAATGAATTGACTGAATCCAAAAAACTGAATTAACCCCAACCCTGATGTAGACTACACAGTACTGTTTGTTTATAGCCTGACTGACTATCTGCCTGGCGCGGAGAGTTGCTACTTCCTGAGGGAGAACTAAAACACTCATCTATTCCAGAACACCACGATGGGACCAGACTATTTGTCAAGTGTACTCCCGCTCCCCCTCTCCGGCTCTCCACGTGCCACTTGTCTCATCATCACGCATACCTGCCACCATCGTTACTCGCACGTGCACCTCATGAGACTCACCTGGACTCCATCACCTTCCTGGTTACCTCCCCTACATCGGTCCCCTTGGTTCTTCGTCAGGCGTTCGTGACTCTGCTTCTGTTTCATGTCTGTTTGCTTTTCCTGTTTCTAGTTTTGTACTATGTTCTATTTATTATGACCTTTTCACTCCCTGTATTTGCTTCCCGACTCCCAGCGTACATGTTACAATATTAGACTAGAGGATGTGTCGCAAATGGCATCCTATTATGGGCCTTGGTCAAATGTAGTGCACTACATAGGGAATAGGATGCCAGTTGGGATGCAGCCTAGAAAGTGAAGTTACAGCATACAGCATGAAGCCATTTGTCACCTGATAACATGCTGTCGATCTTTATGGAGGGGAACTTCAGAGTCATCTCATGCTTGTGCCGGTGAATCATCAGGTGGTCCTCTGTGGGGAATCGCTGTTGAGACAGTATGATTTGATTTATTCTGGGGTGAAGAAAATGGTACTGTTAAAAAAGATTAAGAAAACACATGAAACAATAAATATAGTTATTTTAAAATTAAAATACCATTGTTCCAATGTGGTCCTCCTTGATAAAGAACACAACCACTCAGTTCTCTACACACACAGTGTCAAGCCTGGAGTCCAGTGGTATTCAGTGATATTTTGGATGATAT
Source organism: Oncorhynchus keta (assembly GCF_023373465.1). Lineage (NCBI taxonomy): Eukaryota > Metazoa > Chordata > Actinopteri > Salmoniformes > Salmonidae > Oncorhynchus > Oncorhynchus keta. The sequence continues at coordinate 223,343 of NW_026279227.1, read as the reverse complement.
TCACTAGTGTTAATTCCAGGTTAAAAAGGCATGCAGAGACAGTTAAAGGAATACTGCACTCCAGGAACACATTCCTGTGAGTGTTGTGGTTGTCTATGATCACAGAGTAAGAAAACATGTAGTAGTCGATCATCTTCATGTCCCTGCATGTGGACAAAATACCTGAGAGGTTAACACTGAACATACGGTATGAAAAGGAATTTATCAAGTCTAGAATGACTTCTCTATAATCTATACCTTATTTTTTATTTAACTAGGCAAGTTAGTGAAGAACAAATTCTCATTTACAATGACAGCCTACCCCGGCCAAACCCTCCCCTAACACGGACCAATTGTGCACCGCCCTATGGGACTCCCAATCACGGCCGGTTGTGATACAGCTCGGGATCAAACCCAGGTCTGTAGTGACGCCTCTAGCACTGCGATTCAGTGCCTTAGACCGCTGCACCACTCGGGAGGCCCAAAGCCTTACTTCAATATAAAATAGGACAATACATATTTGATCTTCACACTTCACCTCTACTGTGCATCCTAACAAAAGGGTGATAGACCTTATTATGAACCATTATTCTGTGGTGTTTTTCTGCAGCAAAAAGCTCATTTCTTTACAGCTGGAGTTTGACTGGAAGTGGGTGCTATTCTGTTTCTCCTGATGTGTGAGGCAGCACCGTGCTTTTCAGGCTCCCTCTTCAACCTCTTCTTCATGTTACAGGCACTCACACACCAACATGCACGAGCACACACACACACACAAAACACACACATAAGCAGTGGTGTAAAGTACCGAAGTAAAAATACTTTAAAGTACTACTTAAGTCGTTTTGGTGGGTATCTGTACTTTACTATTTATATTTTTGCAAGCTTTTACTTTTACTTCACTACATTCCTAAAGAAAATAATGTACTTTTTACTCCATATATTTAGCCTGACACCCAAAAGTACTCATTTTGAATGATTAGCAGGACAGGAAATGGTCTAATTCTCACACTTATCAAGAGGACATCCCTGGTCATCCCTACTGCCTCTGATCTGGGGGACTCACTAAACAGAGAACATCCCTGGTCATCCCTACTGCCTCTGATCTGATGGACTCACTAAACAGAGAACATCCCTGGTCATCCCTACTGCCTCTGATCTGGGGGACTCACTAAAAAGAGAACATCCCTGGTCATCCCTACTGCCTCTGATCTGGGGGACTCACTAAACAGAGAACATCCCTGGTCATCCCTACTGCCTCTGATCTGGGGGACTCACTAAAAAGAGAACATCCCTGGTCATCCCTACTGCCTCTGATCTGGAGGACTCACTAAACAGAGAACATCCCTGGTCATCCCTACTGCCTCTGATCTGGCGGACTCACTAAACAGAGATCATCCCTGGTCATCCCTACTGCCTCTGATCTGGAGGACTCACTAAACAGAGATCATCCCTGGTCATCCCTACTGCCTCTGATCTGGAGGACTCACTAAACAGAGATCATCCCTGGTCATCCCTACTGCCTCTGATCTGGCTGACAAACTAAACAGATATCATCCCTGGTCATCCCTACTGCCTCTGATCTGGAGGACTCATGTCTGACAGTTGAGCGTCCCTGGCTATCAGGTAAATGCTGTCTGAGTGTTGGAGCGTGCTCACTATAGGATAAATGATGAGTCTGGCGGACTGGCTAGTGTTGGATGTCGTGTTGGAGCCCCTGGCTATAGGTAAATGATGTCTGAGTGTTGGAGCGTGCCCCTGGCTATAGGTAAATGATGTCTGAGTGTTGGAGCGTGCCCCTGGCTATAGGTAAATGATGTCTGAGTGTTGGAGCGTGCCCCTGGCTATAGGTAAATGATGTCTGAGTGTTGGAGCGTGCCCCTGGCTATAGGTAAATGATGTCTGAGTGTTGGAGCGTGCCCCTGGCTATAGGTAAATGATGTCTGAGTGTTGGAGCGTGCCCCTGGCTATAGGTAAATGATGTCTGAGTGTTGGAGCGTGCCCCTGGCTATAGGTAAATGATGTCTGAGTGTTGGAGCGTGCCCCTGGCTATAGGTAAATGATGTCTGAGTGTTGGAGCGTGCCCCTGGCTATAGGTAAATGATGTCTGAGTGTTGGAGCGTGCCCCTGGCTATAGGTAAATGATGTCTGAGTGTTGGAGCGTGCCCCTGGCTATAGGTAAATGATGTCTGAGTGTTGGAGCGTGCCCCTGGCTATAGGTAAATGATGTCTGAGTGTTGGAGCGTGCCCCTGGCTATAGGTAAATGATGTCTGAGTGTTGGAGCGTGCCCCTGGCTATAGGTAAATGATGTCTGAGTGTTGGAGCGTGCCCCTGGCTATAGGTAAATGATGTCTGAGTGTTGGAGCGTGCCCCTGGCTATAGGTAAATGATGTCTGAGTGTTGGAGCGTGCCCCTGGCTATAGGTAAATGATGTCTGAGTGTTGGAGCGTGCCCCTGGCTATAGGTAAATGATGTCTGAGTGTTGGAGCGTGCCCCTGGCTATAGGTAAATGATGTCTGAGTGTTGGAGCGTGCCCCTGGCTATAGGTAAATGATGTCTGAGTGTTGGAGTGTGCCCCTGGCTATAGGTAAATGATGTCTGAGTGTTGGAGCGTGCCCCTGGCTATAGGTAAATGATGTCTGAGTGTTGGAGCGTGCCCCTGGCTATAGGTAAATGATGTCTGAGTGTTGGAGCGTGCCCCTGGCTATAGGTAAATGATGTCTGAGTGTTGGAGCGTGCCCCTGGCTATAGGTAAATGATGTCTGAGTGTTGGAGTGTGCCCCTGGCTATAGGTAAATGATGTCTGAGTGTTGGAGCGTGCCCCTGGCTATAGGTAAATGATGTCTGAGTGTTGGAGCGTGCCCCTGGCTATAGGTAAATGATGTCTGAGTGTTGGAGTGTGCCCCTGGCTATAGGTAAATGATGTCTGAGTGTTGGAGCGTGCCCCTGGCTATAGGTAAATGATGTCTGAGTGTTGGAGCGTGCCCCTGGCTATAGGTAAATGATGTCTGAGTGTTGGAGCGTGCCCCTGGCTATAGGTAAATGATGTCTGAGTGTTGGAGCATGCCCCTGGCTATAGGTAAATGATGTCTGAGTGTTGGAGCGTGCCCCTGGCTATAGGTAAATGATGTCTGAGTGTTGGAGTGTGCCCCTGGCTATAGGTAAATGATGTCTGAGTGTTGGAGCGTGCCCCTGGCTATAGGTAAATGATGTCTGAGTGTTGGAGCGTGCCCCTGGCTATAGGTAAATGATGTCTGAGTGTTGGAGCGTGCCCCTGGCTATAGGTAAATGATGTCTGAGTGTTGGAGCGTGCCCCTGGCTATAGGTAAATGATGTCTGAGTGTTGGAGTGTGCCCCTGGCTATAGGTAAATGATGTCTGAGTGTTGGAGCGTGCCCCTGGCTATAGGTAAATGATGTCTGAGTGTTGGAGCGTGCCCCTGGCTATAGGTAAATGATGTCTGAGTGTTGGAGTGGTGCCCCTGGCTATAGGTAAATGATGTCTGAGTGTTGGAGCGTGCCCCTGGCTATAGGTAAATGATGTCTGAGTGTTGGAGTGTGCCCCTGGCTATAGGTAAATGATGTCTGAGTGTTGGAGCGTGCCCCTGGCTATAGGTAAATGATGTCTTTGTTTCAAAAATGATGTTGTGTAGTCTGGCTATAGGTAAATGATGTCCCTGGCTATAGGTAAATGATGTCTGAGTGTTGGAACTGCCCCTGGCTATAGGTAAATGATGTCTGAGTGTTGGAGCGTGCCCCTGGCTAGCAGCACTGTAGAAATGATGTCTCAGTGTTGGAGCGACTGCCCCTGGCTATAGGTAAATGATGTCTGAGTGTTGGAGCCCCTGGCTAGCCTATGTCTTTTGGAGTGGTGCCCCTGCTATAGGTAAATGATGTCATTTTAGTCAATAGCCCCTGGCTATAGGTAAATGATGTCTGAGTGTTGGAGTGTGTCCCTGGCTATAGGTAAATGATGTCCTTGTTGGAGCGTGCCCTTTTCTGTAGCCTGTAAATGATGTCTGTCTATCCCTGTTCTCTGCCTCCTGGCTATAGGTAAATGATGTCCAGTGTTGGAGCGTGGCCCTGGCTATAGGTAAATGGTGGTCCCAGTGTTGGACCCCGGCTGGAGTTCCAGGTCTCTGGTAGCCTCTGGAACTGCCAATCTGCCCCTGGCAAGGTAAATGATGTCATCTTGGAGCCTGCCTCCCTATAGGTAAATGATGTTGGCACCCTGACGGAAACATGGATGTTGGACCACAGATAACACTGCTACTCCTACTGGCTATAGGTAAATGATGCCCAGTGTTGGAGCGTGCACCTGGCTATAGGTAAATGATGTCTGAGTGTTGGGTGGTGGCACTGGCTATAGGTAAATGATGTCTGATCTCTCCCAAGTGGTCTTTCTCTGTTTCTGGCTATAGGTAAATGATGTCCTTTGAGTGTGCTGTCACAGTGTACCAGCCCTTTCTATAGGTAAATGATGTCTGAGTGTTGGAGCGCCCTGGCTAGGTAAATGTGTCCCTCGGAGCTGCCCCTCATAGGTAAATGATGATGCCTGAGTGTCCTGAGACGTGCCCCTGGCTCAGGTAAATGATGTCTGAGTGTTGGAGCTTTAACCTCCCCATGTCTGAGTCTGCCCCTGGCTATAGGTAAATGATGTCTGAGTGTCTGCCTCCTTCTTTCCAGTGCCTCCTCTTAGGTAAATGACCTGTTGGACCCTCTCTACCTTGATGTCCTAGCGTGCCCAAGGCTATAGGTAAATGATGTCTGAGTGACCTCATCTTTAGGTAAATGATGTCTGTTTGGAGCTTCCCTGGCCTCATTAAATGCAACTCCCCTCCAAGTCTCCGTCTGACTGTTGGAGCGTGCCCTCTGGCTCTCATCCAGGTTCCCATGTAAATGTACTGAGTGTTGGAGCCGTGCCCCTGGCTATAGGTAAATGATGTCTGAGTGTTGGCTATCCTATCTTCTCCCTCTATAGGTAAACTTTCTCCAACCTATCTCCTGATTCTGCCTCCTATAAAATGATGTCTGAGTGTTGGACTGCATCCTGGACTCCCTAGGTAAATGATGTCTGAGTGTTGGAGATGCCTGGCTATAGGTAAATGATGTCTGAGTGTTGGAGCTCACAGAACAGGGCCCCTGGCAGGATGTCTGAGTGGGAATGGGCTAGGTAAATGATGTCTGAGTGTTGGAGCCTGCCCCTGGCTATAGGTAAATGGCATGTCCCTATAGGTAAACATTCTGAGTGTTGGAGCTCCTCTGTCTCTGAGTGTGCTGCCACTGGCTATAGGTAAATGATGTCTGAGTGTTGGAGCTCTGCCCCTTCTATCCTGTAAATGATGTCTCCCTGTTGCAGATGACCCTGGCTACCATTTTGAAATGATGACTGAGTGTTGGATCCTCGTGGCTATAGGTCAAACGACACTGGCTATAGGTAAATGATGTCTGAGTGGTTCTGCCCACACTGCCCTACCCTGATGTCTGACCTGTTGGAGCATGCCCCTGGCTATAGATGAATGATGTCTGAGTGTTGGACGTGCCCTGGCGTGCCCAACAACCTGGCTATAGGTAAATGATGTCTTCTCCAGACCATGTTGGAGACCTTCCCCTGGCTATAGGTAAATGATGTCTGACCGTTGGAGCGTGTCCCCCCGGCTAAGGTAAATGAGCTGAGTGTTGGAGTGCACCCCTGTCTGAAAAAAACCTGGAGCGATCCCTCCTATAGGTAAATGACTGACAGACCAGTATCCCTTCTGGCTCTCCAAAATGATGTCTGAGCGTGCCGTGCCTGGCCAGCTAAATGATGTCTGATCTGTTGGAGTGAATGACCTTCTATAGGTAAATGATGTCTGAGTGTTTCAAGACTAGTCAATCAACTGAGTGTTGGACTGCCCTTGGCTATGGTATCATGGAGGTCCGCACTGCTAAAGCTAACTCTCTCTGCCTCTGGCTATAGGTAAATGATGTCTGAGTGTTGGAGTCGGCCCCTGGCTATAGGTAAATGATGTCCATCAGATCCTCCTCTCCACCCTCTCCGAGTGTTGGGCATCCCCTGGCTATAGGTAAACGATGTCTGAGTGTTGGAGCGTGCCCCTGGCTGATAGGTAAATGATGTCTGAGGTGGCGTGGCCCCTGGCTAGAAATCTGTCTCCTCACCACTGGCTCTCACCACTGGTGTCCCCCAGTGGCTCTGTTCTAGGTAAATGATGTCTGATGTCTCCCCTGGCTATACAAAAGTCACTTGGCTCTGTCATAACCTCACATGGTCTCTCCTATCATTGCTATGCAGACGTGTTAATCTTCTCCTTTCCCCCTGGCTGATAGGTAAATGATGTCTCTGCAGTGTCTGGCAGACATATCAGTGTGGCTATAGGTCAACCTGATGTCTGAACCTCAGCAAGGTAAATGGAGCTGTCTTCCTCCCGGTAAATGACTGCCCGAGTGTCCATGGAGCTGCCCCTCTATAGGTAAATGATGTCTGATTGTTGTCCTCCCCTGGCTATAGGTAAATGATGTCTGAGTGTTGGACAACACCCTGAAATGATGTCGTTCTCAAGGTAAATGATGTCTGAGTGTTGGAGTTGCCTGTGGCTATAGGTAAACATGTCGCCCCTGGCTAGTAGTAAATGATGTCTGAGTGTGCCCCACTACAGGTAAGCGGTCGCAGGTCCTAATCCAGGCACTTGTCATCTGGCTTGATACTGTAAATGATGTTGGCTGGGCTCCCTGCCTGTGCCATTAAACCCCTACAACTCATCCAGGTAAATGATGTCTGAGTGTTGGAGGTGTTCAACCTTCCCAAATGATGTCTGAGTGTCACCCCTGCTCCTCCGCTCTCTCCACTGGCACTGGCTTCCAGTTGAAATGATGCATCCGCTACAAGACCATGGTGTCTGAGTGTTGGAGCTGCCCTGGCTATAGGTAAATGATGTCTGACCTGGAGTGCCCCCAGGCTCTGATCAGGCCCTACACCCAAACAAGGATGTCTGAGTGTTCCACCTCTGGCCTGCTCGCCTCCCTACCACTGAGGTAAATGATGTCAGTGTTGGAGCGCTCAGCCCAGGTAAACTGATGTCTGAGTGTCTGGCCCCCCTGGCTATAGGTAAATGATGTCTGAGTGTTGGACAGCCCTGGCTATAGGTAAATCATGTCTGAGTGTTGGACCTTCCTGGCTGATAGGTAAATGATGTCTAGGATAGGGTAAGTAAGGGTAAGTAATCCTTCTCACCCCCCTGTCTCCCCCCTATAGGTAAATGATGTCTGAGTGTTGGAGTGGCTGTTCCACTGGTTGTCATAAGGTGTATGCACCAATTATAGGTAAATGATGTCTGAGTGTTGGTCTGCTAAATGACTTAAATGTAATGTGCCCCTGGCTATAGGTAAATGATGTCTGAGTGTTGGAGCGTGCCCCTGGCTATAGGTAAATGATGTCTGAGTGTTGGAGCGTGCCCCTGGCTATAGGTAAATGATGTCTGAGTGTTGGAGCGTGCCCCTGGCTATAGGTAAATGATGTCTGAGTGTTGGAGCGTGCCCCTGGCTATAGGTAAATGATGTCTGAGTGTTGGAGCGTGCCCCTGGCTATAGGTAAATGATGTCTGAGTGTTGGAGCGTGCCCCTGGCTATAGGTAAATGATGTCTGAGTGTTGGAGCGTGCCCCTGGCTATAGGTAAATGATGTCTGAGTGTTGGAGCGTGCCCCTGGCTATAGGTAAATGATGTCTGAGTGTTGGAGCGTGCCCCTGGCTATAGGTAAATGATGTCTGAGTGTTGGAGCATGCCCCTGGCTATAGGTAAATGATGTCTGAGTGTTGGAGTGGTGCCCCTGGCTATAGGTAAATGATGTCTGAGTGTTGGAGTGGTGCCCCTGGCTATAGGTAAATGATGTCTGAGTGTTGGAGTGGTGCCCCTGGCTATAGGTAAATGATGTCTGAGTGTTGGAGTGTGCCCCTGGCTATAGGTAAATGATGTCTGAGTGTTGGAGCGTGCCCCTGGCTATAGGTAAATGATGTCTGAGTGTTGGAGTGTGCCCCTGGCTATAGGTAAATGATGTCTGAGTGTTGGAGCGTGCCCCTGGCTATAGGTAAATGATGTCTGAGTGTTGGAGCGTGCCCCTGGCTATAGGTAAATGATGTCTGAGTGTTGGAGTGGTGCCCCTGGCTATAGGTAAATGATGTCTGAGTGTTGGAGTGTGCCCCTGGCTATAGGTAAATGATGTCTGAGTGTTGGAGCGTGCCCCTGGCTATAGGTAAATGATGTCTGAGTGTTGGAGCGTGCCCCTGGCTATAGGTAAATGATGTCTGAGTGTTGGAGCGTGCCCCTGGCTATAGGTAAATGATGTCTGAGTGTTGGAGCATGCCCCTGGCTATAGGTAAATGATGTCTGAGTGTTGGAGCGTGCCCCTGGCTATAGGTAAATGATGTCTGAGTGTTGGAGCATGCCCCTGGCTATAGGTAAATGATGTCTGAGTGTTGGAGTGGTGCCCCTGGCTATAGGTAAATGATGTCTGAGTGTTGGAGCATGCCCCTGGCTATCCATGTGCCATCTGGTTTGCTTAATATACACAATTTGAAATGGTTTATACTTTCACTTTTCAGACTTAAGTATATTTTAGCAACTCCATTTACTTTTGATACTTACGTAAGTATATTTAAAACCAAATAATTTTAGACTTTTACTCAAGTAATATTTTACTGGATGAATTTCACTTGAGTCCTTTTCTATTAAGGTACCTTGACTTTTATTCAAGTTTGACAATTGAATACTTTTTCCACCACTGCACATAAGTGTGCACACACGCTCCCTCACAAACACACGCTCCCTCACAAACACACGCTCCCTCACAAACACACGCTCCCTCACAAACACACGCTCCCTCACAAACACACGCTCCCTCACCCTCCCTATAGGTAAACACACGCTCCCTCACAAACACACGCTCCCTCACAAACACACGCTCCCTCAACACACGCTCCCTCACAAACACACGCTCCCTCACAAACACAGCTCCCTCACAAACACACGCCCCTCACAAACATACGCTAAATCACAAACACACGCTCCCTCACAAACACACGCTCCCTCACAAACACACGCTCCCTCACAAACACACGCTCCCTCACAAACACACGCTCCCTCACAAACACACGCTCCCTCACAAACACACGCTCCCTCACAAACACACGCTCCCTCACAAACACACGCTCCCTCACAAACACACGCTCCCTCACAAACACACGCTCCCTCACAAACACACGCTCCCTCACAAACACACGCTCCCTCACAAACACACGCTCCCTCACAAACACACGCTCCCTCACAAACACACGCTCCCTCACAAACACACGCTCCCTCACAAACACACGCTCCCTCAAAGTGACAGATTAAGCACGCTCCCTCACAAACACACGCTCCTCACAAACACACGCTCCCTCACAAACACACGCTCCCTCACAAACATGTCACACACGCTCCCTCACAAACACACGCTCCCTAAACACACGCTCATAACGCTTATACTCACAGAACACACGCTCCCTCACAAACACAACGCTCCCTCAAGGAAACACTTTTACTCAAGTAATATTTCACAAACACACGCTCCTCACAAACACACGCTCCCTTTACAAACACACGCTTTCACAAACACACGCTCCCTTTAAAGTATGACAATTGAATAATTTTCCACCACTGCACAAACACACACATCCCTCACAAACACACATACACCGACGTGTGTCGACACACTCACCTGAGAACAGCCAGGGGCACTGCACACAAACGGCCTTTCCTGCTCAGAGTTCATCACTCTCACCAACTCCTCATAAGACTACAAACAATGAGAGCGAGAGAGAGAGAGAGAGAGAGAGAGAGAGAGAGAGAGAGAGAGAGAGAGAGAGAGAGAGAGAGAGAGAGAGAGAGAGAGAGAGAGAGAGAGAACAGAGAGAGAAGAGAGAGAGATTAGAGAGAGAAGAGAAAAGAGAAAGAGAAAGAGAGAGAGAGAGAATGAGAGAAAGAGAAAGTAGGCATTAGACTAAAGAGAGAGAGAGAGAGAGAGAGAGAGAGAGAGAGAGAGAGAGAGAGAGAGAGAGAGAATGAGAGAAAGAGAAAGAGAAAGAGAAAGAGAGAAATAGAGAACAAGGAGAGTTTAGCTCCCAGCTCACATCAAGACATAGACATCTCTTTCTTTCATTGAGTCGTTCTAGATTACTCTATTTATTGATGTTGTGGCCTAAAAATAGCAGGCTTCATGGTTATTTTCAGTCGTAAACATATAAAATATATTATTCCATTCCCTCCTGGCAGTAGCCTACAGTCAGGTGTTCATTACTTCACACAGAGAGTGACAGGACGCTCTGTGTGAAAAGAGCTGTTGCAGATTCAAGGCAGGGCCCAGCCTGGTCTCTATGACCAGGGCTACGTCTCAAATGGCACCCTATTCCCTATAGGGCCCTGGGCTCTAGTCAAAAGTAGTGTCATATTTGCAATTTGGAATGTAGGCTGGGTGGTAGTGGGAGTTCTATTTCTGAGAAAGAAAACAAGTAGGACGCCATTACGATGCAGAAAACTTTACAGATTAGAGTAGATTCTACAACACATATAGTAGGAGCAGATTAGACTAGATTCTACAACACAAATAGTAGGAGCAGATTAGACTAGATTCTACAACACATATAATAGTAGGAGCAGATTAGACTAGATTCTACAACACATATAATAGTAGGAGCAGATTAGACTAGATTCTACAACACATATAATAGTAGGAGCAGATTAGACTAGATTCTACAACACATATAATAGTAGGAGCAGATTAGACTAGATTCTACAACACATATAATAGTAGGAGAGATTAGACTAGATTCTACAACACATATAATAGTAGGAGCAGATTAGACTAGATTCTACAACACATATAATAGTAGGAGACATTAGACTAGATTCTACAACACATATAATAGTAGGAGCAGATTAGACTAGATTCTACAACACATATAATAGTAGGAGACATTAGACTAGATTCTACAACACATATAATAGTAGGAGCAGATTAGACTAGATTCTACAACACATATAATAGTAGGAGCAGATTAGACTAGATTCTACAACACATATAATAGTAGGAGACATTAGACTAGATTCTACAACACATATAATAGTAGGAGCAGATTAGACTAGATTCTACAACACATATAATAGTAGGAGACATTAGACTAGATTCTACAACACATATAATAGTAGGAGCAGATTAGACTAGATTCTACAACACATATAATAGTAGGAGACATTAGACTAGATTCTACAACACATATAATAGTAGGAGACATTAGACTAGATTCTACAACACATATAATAGTAGGAGCAGATTAGACTAGATTCTACAACACATATAATAGTAGGAGACATTAGACTAGATTCTACAACACATATAATAGTAGGAGATTAGACTAGATTCTACAACACATATAATAGTAGGAGAGATTAGACTAGATTCTACAACACATATAATAGTAGGAGACATTAGACTAGATTCTACAACACATATAATAGTAGGAGCAGATTAGACTAGATTCTACAACACATATAATAGTAGGAGACATTAGACTATTAGTAGGAGACATTAGACTTCTACAACACATATAATAGTAGGAGACATTAGACTAGATTCTACAACACATATAATAGTAGGAGACATTAGACTAGATTCTACAACACATATAATAGTAGGAGACATTAGACTAGATTCTACAACACATATAATAGTAGGAGCAGATTAGACTAGATTCTACAACACATATAATAGTAGGAGCAGATTAGACTAGATTCTACAACACATATAATAGTAGGAGACATTAGACTTACAACACATATAATAGTACTTAGACTAGATCTACAACACATATAATAGTAGGAGACATTAGACTAGATTCTACAACACATATAATAGTAGGAGACATTAGACTAGATTCTACAACACATATAATAGTAGGAGCAGATTAGACTAGATTCTACAACACATATAATAGTAGGAGCAGATTAGACTAGATTCTACAACACATATAATAGTAGGAGACATTAGACTAGATTCTACAACACATATAATAGTAGGAGACATTAGACTAGATTCTACAACACATATAATAGTAGGAGCAGATTAGACTAGATTCTACAACACATATAATAGTAGGAGACATTAGACTAGATTCTACAACACATATAATAGTAGGAGCAGATTAGACTAGATTCTACAACACATATAATAGTAGGAGCAGATTAGACTAGATTCTACAACACATATAATAGTAGGAGCAGATTAGACTAGATTCTACAACACATATAATAGTAGGAGACATTAGACTAGATTCTACAACACATATAATAGTAGGAGCAGATTAGACTAGATTCTACAACACATATAATAGTAGGAGCAGATTAGACTAGATTCTACAACACATATAATAGTAGGAGACATTAGACTAGATTCTACAACACATATAATAGTAGGAGACAGATTAGACTAGATTCTACAACACATATAATAGTAGGAGACATTAGACTAGATTCTACAACACATATAATAGTAGGAGACAGATTAGACTAGATTCTACAACACATATATATAGTAGGAGACATTAGACTAGATTCTACAACACATATAATAGTAGGAGACAGATTAGACTAGATTTCTACAACACATATAATAGTAGGAGACATTAGACTAGATTCTACAACACATATAATAGTAGGAGCAGATTAGACTAGATTCTACAACACATATAATAGTAGGAGACATTAGACTTTCTAGACTTAGACTTTCTACAACACATATAATAGTAGGAGAGATTAGACTAGATTCTACAACACATATAATAGTAGGAGAGATTAGACTAGATTCTACAACACATATAATAGTAGGAGCAGATTAGACTAGATTCTACAACACATATAATAGTAGGAGCAGATTAGACTAGATTCTACAATAATAGTAGGAGCAGATTAGACAGATATAATAGTAGGAGCAGATTAGACTAGATTCTACAACACATATAATAGTAGGAGCAGATTAGACTAGATTCTACAACACATATAATAGTAGGAGCAGATTAGACTAGATTCTACAACACATATAATAGTAGGAGCAGATTAGACTAGATTCTACAACACATATAATAGTAGGAGACATTAGACTAGATTCTACAACACATATAATAGTAGGAGCAGATTAGACTAGATTCTACAACACATATAATAGTAGGAGCAGATTAGACTAGATTCTACAACACATATAATAGTAGGAGCAGACTAGATTCTACAACACATATAATAGTAGGAGCAGATTAGAGATTCTACTAGATTCTACAACACATATAATAGTAGGAGACATTAGACTAGATTCTACAACACATATAATAGTAGGAGACATTAGACTAGATTCTACAACACATATAATAGTAGGAGCAGATTAGACTAGATTCTACAACACATATAATAGTAGGAGACATTAGACTAGATTCTACAACACATATAATAGTAGGAGCAGATTAGACTAGATTCTACAACACATATAATAGTAGGAGACATTAGACTAGATTCTACAACACATATAATAGTAGGAGACATTAGACTAGATTCTACAACACATATAATAGTAGGAGCAGATTAGACTAGATTCTACAACACATATAATAGTAGGAGCAGATTAGACTAGATTCTACAACACATATAATAGTAGGAGACATTAGACTAGATTCTACAACACATATAATAGTAGGAGCAGATTAGACTAGATTCTACAACACATATAATAGTAGGAGACATTAGACTAGATTCTACAACACATATAATAGTAGGAGACATTAGACTAGATTCTACAACACATATAATAGTAGGAGACATTAGACTAGATTCTACAACACATATAATAGTAGGAGAGATTAGACTAGATTCTAGTAGGAGAGATTAGACTAGATTCTACAACACATATAATAGTAGGAGCAGATTAGACTAGATTCTACAACACATATAATAGTAGGAGCAGATTAGACTAGATTCTACAACACATATAATAGTAGGAGCAGATTAGACTAGATTCTACAACACATATAATAGTAGGAGCAGATTAGACTAGATTCTACAACACATATAATAGTAGGAGCAGATTAGACTAGATTCTACAACACATATAATAGTAGGAGACATTAGACTAGATTCTACAACACATATAATAGTAGGAGACATTAGACTAGATTCTACAACACATATAATAGTAGGAGACATTAGACTAGATTCTACAACACATATAATAGTAGGAGACATTAGACTAGATTCTACAACACATATAATAGTAGGAGCAGATTAGACTAGATTCTACAACACATATAATAGTAGGAGCAGATTAGACTAGATTCTACAACACATATAATAGTAGGAGCAGATTAGACTAGATTCTACAACACATATAATAGTAGGAGCAGATTAGACTAGATTCTACAACACATATAATAGTAGGAGCAGATTAGACTAGATTCTACAACACATATAATAGTAGGAGACATTAGACTAGATTCTACAACACATATAATAGTAGGAGACATTAGACTAGATTCTACAACACATATAATAGTAGGAGCACAACACATATAATAGTAGGAGCAGATTAGACTAGATTCTACAACACATATAATAGTAGGAGACATTAGACTAGATTCTACAACACATATAATAGTAGGAGAGATTAGACTTCTACAACACATATAATAGTAGGAGACATTAGACTAGATTCTATATAATAGTAGGAGACATTAGACTAGATTCTACAACACATACAGATTAGACTAGATTCTACAACACATATAATAGTAGGAGACATTAGACTAGATTCTACAACACATATAATAGTAGGAGACAGATTAGACTAGATTCTACAACACATATAATAGTAGGAGCAGATTAGACTAGATTCTACAACACATATAATAGTAGGAGAGATTAGACTAGATTCTACAACACATATAATAGTAGGAGAGATTAGACTAGATTCTACAACACTAGATTCTACAACACATATAATAGTAGGAGCAGATTAGACTAGATTCTACAACACATATAATAGTAGGAGCAGATTAGACTAGATTCTACAACACATATAATAGTAGGAGACATTAGACTAGATTCTACAACACATATAATAGTAGGAGCAGATTAGACTAGATTCTACAACACATATAATAGTAGGAGCAGATTAGACTAGATTCTACAACACATATAATAGTAGGAGACATTAGACTAGATTCTACAACACATATAATAGTAGGAGAGATTAGACTAGATTCTACAACACATATAATAGTAGGAGACATTAGACTAGATTCTACAACACATATAATAGTAGGAGACATTAGACTAGATTCTACAACACATATAATAGTAGGAGACATTAGACTAGATTCTACAACACATATAATAGTAGGAGCAGATTAGACTAGATTCTACAACACATATAATAGTAGGAGACATTAGACTAGATTCTACAACACATATAATAGTAGGAGCAGATTAGACTAGATTCTACAACACATATAATAGTAGGAGCAGATTAGACTAGATTCTACAACACATATAATAGTAGATTCTACAACACATATAATAGTAGGAGCAGATTAGACTAGATTCTACAACACATATAATAGTAGGAGCAGATTAGACTAGATTCTACAACACATATAATAGTAGGAGCAGATTAGACTAGATTCTACAACACATATAATAGTAGGAGCAGATTAGACTAGATTCTACAACACATATAATAGTAGGAGCAGATTAGACTAGATTCTACAACACATATAATAGTAGGAGCAGATTAGACTAGATTCTACAACACATATAATAGTAGGAGACATTAGACTAGATTCTACAACACATATAATAGTAGGAGACATTAGACTAGATTCTACAACACATATAATAGTAGGAGACATTAGACTAGATTCTACAACACATATAATAGTAGGAGCAGATTAGACTAGATTCTACAACACATATAATAGTAGGAGACATTAGACTAGATTCTACAACACATATAATAGTAGGAGACATTAGACTAGATTCTACAACACATATAATAGTAGGAGACATTAGACTAGATTCTACAACACATATAATAGTAGGAGAGATTAGACTAGATTCTACAACACATATAATAGTAGGAGACATTAGACTAGATTCTACAACACATATAATAGTAGGAGAATTAGACTAGATTCTACTATATAATAGTAGGAGCAGATTAGACTAGATTCTACAACACATATAATAGTAGGAGACATTAGACTAGATTCTACAACACATATAATAGTAGGAGCAGATTAGACTAGATTCTACAACACATATAATAGTAGGAGACATTAGACTAGATTCTACAACACATATAATAGTAGGAGCAGATTAGACTAGATTCTACAACACATATAATAGTAGGAGACATTAGACTAGATTCTACAACACATATAATAGTAGGAGCAGATTAGACTAGATTCTACAACACATATAATAGTAGGAGCAGATTAGACTAGATTCTACAACACATATAATAGTAGGAGCAGATTAGACTAGATTCTACAACACATATAATAGTAGGAGCAGATTAGACTAGATTCTACAACACATATAATAGTAGGAGACATTAGACTAGATTCTACAACACATATAATAGTAGGAGACATTAGACTAGATTCTACAACACATATAATAGTAGGAGCAGATTAGACTAGATTCTACAACACATATAATAGTAGGAGCAGATTAGACTAGATTCTACAACACATATAATAGTAGGAGCAGATTAGACTAGATTCTACAACACATATAATAGTAGGAGACATTAGACTAGATTCTACAACACATATAATAGTAGGAGCAGATTAGACTAGATTCTACAACACATATAATAGTAGGAGCAGATTAGACTAAAGTCTACAAAACATCAGCACGCATTTAACTGCTATTTCCAGGAATGACTATTTCCAGGAATGACGTGACCATTGGGACTTCATGTTTTATTCAGACTAGAGGTTCTACGTCTCACTAAGTCTTATAACAGTCTAACCTCTACTGTCTTATAACCAACCCCTCCACCCTCAGAACCTTGCCTGACCATTCAGCCCTCTGGGAGACTAGAGCCTAACAGCTTTACTGCCTAGTGTTTAGCCTGTGAGGGGGATAAAAATGTTAAAGACGCTTTACATTTTTATTTTAGCTAGAAATCATGTTTTGTCATTGATTAGTGAGCAGGCGCCCTCGTTCTTTGAAAATGAAAATGGGTGGGACATGTTAAAACCAAATGAATCCACGGAGAAGCACTCATACGATAAAGCCTAACACAAATGACTCTTCAAATGTACACACAGACCACCGTATTAGGCCGGGATTCAATCCAACTGCTCATTCTCCACAACACTAAATGCTGTATATATCGGTTCAATAGGAAATGGCCTTTAAAAGCCACATTTTCCACCATGTGTGATCTGATTGAATCCCACAAAATATTTGTTTTGTGTCTCTCTATTTGAATCAACTAAACATTTGAGCTGAGGCCACACATGACTTGTTTAGCATGAATACCTTCATACATGATTAGCATGTGTGATTTTAACCTGTACAGACTATTTCCTCTAACAAAGTCAAAACATTCAAATGGCGTGTAAAGTTAACCAGAGCCTTTTTTCTTACAGGCTACATCTGTGGCAAAGCCTGCTGGGAAAGGTCTGGACAGGGTCCCTCTGACAGAGGGCAAGGAGGTCTGGGTCTCTATCTCTCCCTCCTCTCTTTCTCCCTCTCGCTCTCTCCCTCCTCTCTTTCTCCCTCTCTCTCTTTCTATCCTTCTCTCTCCTTGTCCTTCTCTCTCTTTCTCCCTCATCATGTTTTTCTCCTTCTCTCCTTCCCCCTCTCTCTCTACCTCTCTATCTCTCTCTCCCCCATTCTTCTCTCTCTCTGTCTCCCGTGCTTCTCTCTCTTTCTCCCTCATCATGTTTTTCTCCTTCTCTCCTTCCCCCTCTCTCTCTCTACCTCTCTATCTCTCTCTCCCCCATTCTTCTCTCTCTCTGTCTCCCGTGCTTCTCTCTCTTTCTCCCTCATCATGTTTTTCTCCTTCTCTCCTTCCCCCTCTCTCTCTACCTCTCTATCTCTCTCTCCCCCATTCTTCTCTCTCGCTGTCTCCCATGCTTCTCTCTTTCTCCCTCATCACGTTTTTCCTTCATTCTCTCTCTCTCTACCTCTCTATCTCTCTCTCTCTCCCATTCTCTTCTCTCTCTTTCTCTCTCCTCTCTCTCTCTCTCCCCCATTCTTCTCTCTCTCTCTTCTTCTCTCTCTCTTTCTCTCTCACTCTGAAATTCTTCAATCTCTTTACTACTTACCTCAACTCTTCTCAGAGCCAGCAACACCTCTTCTCTTTCTGTTATCTAACCCAAAGATCAGACTTCCATCATCTCTGAACTCTCCATGGGCAACTGTAGGTATAATACTGATATCTCTTCACTGTAGGTATAATAATGGTCTCTCCAAATATGACAATCACTTTACTACCTTAAACAACTGTCTTCTCTCAGCCAACAACTGGTTATCTGATCTTGTTATCTAATTGTACACTTAGTGAGCCTTGGCCACATACCAAGACAAAATAAGCAGACTCTCCACATACTTTAGGTATAATACTGGTAGTAGACTCTCCACATATTCTAACAAAGTCTCAAAGATATAATACTGGTAGTAGACTCTCCATCATACTGTGGTATAATGCTGGTAGCAGACTCTCCACATACTGACTGGTATTTTCACCACTAAATACTGACAACTCTCCACATACTTAGGTATAATACTGGTAAGACTCTCCACATACTGTTATAATACTGGTAGTAGACTCTCCACATACTGTAGGTATAATACTGGTATCGATCTCCAATACTGTTATATAATACTGGTAGTAGACTCTCCACATACTGTAATACTGGTAGCCTGGGTATAATACTGGTAGTAGACTCTCCACATACTGTAGGTATAATACTGGTAGTAGACTCTCCACATACTGTAGGTATAATACTGGTAGTAGACTCTCCACATACTGTAGGTATAATACTGGTAGTAGACTCTCCACATACTGTAGGTATAATACTGGTAGTAGACTCTCCACATACTGTAGGTATAATACTGGTAGTAGACTCTCCACATACTGTAGGTATAATACTGGTAGTAGACTCTCCACATACTGTAGGTATAATACTGGTGGTAGACTCTCCACATACTGTAGGTATAATACTGGTAGTAGACTCTCCACATACTGTAGGTATAATACTGGTAGTAGACTCTCCACATACTGTAGGTATAATACTGGTAGTAGACTCTCCACATACTGTAGGTATAATACTGGTAGTAGACTCTCCACATACTGTAGGTATAATACTGGTAGTAGACTCTCCACATACTGTAGGTATAATACTGGTAGTAGACTCTCCACATACTGTAGGTATAATACTGGTAGTAGACTCTCCACATACTGTAGGTATAATACTGGTAGTAGACTCTCCACATACTGTAGGTATAATACTGGTAGTAGACTCTCCACATACTGTAGGTATAATACTGGTAGTAGACTCTCCACATACTGTAGGTATAATACTGGTAGTAGACTCTCCACATACTGTAGGTATAATACTGGTAGTAGACTCTCCACATACTGTAGGTATAATACTGGTAGTAGACTCTCCACATACTGTAGGTATAATACTGGTAGTAGACTCTCCACATACTGTAGGTATAATACTGGTAGTAGACTCTCCACATACTGTAGGTATAATACTGTAGGACTCTCCACATACTGTAGGTATAATACTGGTAGTAGACTCTCCACATACTGTAGGTATAATACTGGTAGTAGACTCTCCACATACTGTAGGTATAATACTGGTAGTAGACTCTCCACATACTGTAGGTATAATACTGGTAGTAGACTCTCCACATACTGTAGGTATAATACTGGTAGTAGACTCTCCACATACTGTAGGTATAATACTGGTAGTAGACTCTCCACATACTGTAGGTATAATACTGGTAGTAGACTCTCCACATACTGTAGGTATAATACTGGTAGTAGACTCTCCACATACTGTAGGACTACATAATATAATACTGGTAGTAGACTGGTAGTAGACTCCACATACTGTAGGTATAATACTGGTAGTAGACTCTCCACATACTGTAGGTATAATACTGGTAGAGACTCTCCACATACTGTAGGTATAATACTGGTAGTAGACTCTCCACATACTGTAGGTATAATACTGGTAGTAGACTCTCCACATACTGTAGGTATAATACTACTGGTAGTAGACTCTCCACATACTGTAGGTATAATACTGGTAGTAGACTCTCCACATACTGTAGGTATAATACTGGTAGTAGACTCTCCACATACTGTAGGTATAATACTGGTAGTAGACTCTCCACATACTGTAGGTATAATACTGGTAGTAGACTCTCCACATACTGTAGGTATAATACTGGTAGTAGACTCTCCACATACTGTAGGTATAATACTGGTAGTAGACTCTCCACATACTGTAGGTATAATACTGGTAGTAGACTCTCCACATACTGTAGGTATAATACTGGTAGTAGACTCTCCACATACTGTAGGTATAATACTGGTAGTAGACTCTCCACATACTGTAGGTATAATACTGGTAGTAGACTCTCCACATACTGTACTGGTAGTAGACTCTCCACATACTGTAGGTATAATACTGGTAGTAGACTCTCCACATACTGTAGGTATAATACTGGTAGTAGACTCTCCACATACTGTAGGTATAATACTGGTAGTAGACTCTCCACATACTGTAGGTATAATACTGGTAGTAGACTCTCCACATACTGTAGGTATAATACTGGTAGTAGACTCTCCACATACTGTAGGTATAATACTGGTAGTAGACTCTCCACATACTGTAGGTATAATACTGGTGGTAGACTCTCAACATACTGTAGGTATAATACTGGTAGCCCAGATATAATTTTTAAAAGATTGGTCTGAACAGCAGGATCCATTCTCTAACCTGGATACTTTCAATTCATCAAGCTTTGTTCACTAAGTAGAACTCTTCTCACAGTATTATCAACAACTTAAACTAGTCCATCAAGTGTTTGACAATGTGATTTGTCTCATGTTCCAAAACCTTTTCTCCAAATGTCAATCAGAAAACGCCAACACTTACATTCAAAGAGAAACATTTTCTATTCCATTTCCAGACATTAGGCCTATACTTTATTCCCGAGTCATTACCAGAATATGAAATATGATTGGTTTGAGGCTTTTCCTTCAGAAATACATCAGCTCAACACGTTGAAAAGGAAATTAAAACCATAATACGCATAAAACACTGAAACAAGGGCTCCATGTAAGCCCCAGTGAGTTGTCCCAATTGCTACTCTCGCCTCTAAATCGCCAGAGCACAACGCCTTTTCCCTTCAATGGGGCACTTGGCTTTTATTTGATATAGATGTTTTAGTTTAGCAGAGGAAATTTGGTTACACTTTACATTAACTGGGTCCCGATGTGAGAGAGGGGAAGGATTAGTGAGCGGAGTACGATTTCAACGGGGACCAGGGAACGAACTTTTCAGGTAGGGCACATATTACAATTCAAACAGTATGGTGTGTGTGTGTGTGTGTATGTTCGGTGTGTGTGTGTGTGTGTGTTCAGTGTGTGTGTTCGACGTGGGGGTGGGGGGCCTTCAACAGTGCAGGTTCATGGTGGGATCACAGCGATCCCTGAGGCGAGGAACACGGCTTGCTCAAACAATGCTGTATGTGCTGTGAACTCCTCATATAGGCCCTATAGTATGCTGTACACACACAGCACAGAGGGGCCCCTGAGAGGCAACCCTCAATCACTGTCAATCACCACCTCTCAGTCCCCGCACAGTGTGTGTGTGTGTGTGTGTGTGTGTGTGTGTGTGTGTGTGTGTGTGTGTGTGTGTGTGTGTGTGTGTGTGTGTGTGTGTGTGTGTGTGTGTGTGTGTGTGTGTGTGTGTGTGTGTGTGTGTGTGTGTGTGTGTGTGTGTGTGTGTACATTTCCAACAAGCATAGTGACACCTCCACCCCAGGGCTTCACCAGTCAACACACTCACATCCACATTGAGGACAACAAGGTGTTAACTAACGCTGAGCTGTGGAGGGGCCCGGCATAATACACACTCAACCACAGGGCCTTTCTACACTACCACAATACCTGGAGTCATATCGGCCTTTATTTATAGAGGGGACTGTGATTGTGTGGACGGTGTCACTCACGGCAAATTGTACGAATCACCCTCTTTATAATCATGTTATTAGAGTTTGTTTTATAAAAGTAGGCTATTCAAAAACAACAAAAAATCTCATAAAAATACAAACATTTTTTAAATTTAGCCAGATGCTCTTTTCTAGAGCAACTTGATACATTTATGCACTTTTTCCCCATACCTGTCCCCTGTGGGAATCGAACCCACAACCATGGTGTTGCAAGCACCACACTCTACCAACAGAGCGACACAGGACCCTAACTAACCCAAAGTATAATATGTAAAACCATGAGGATTATAACATCACATCTTAATCTATACCTAGTTAAATAGACTCATAACTGGAAAGTGGTTGAATTTACAGCTGGTCAAAAGCACACATATAGTGGTGTATACCTGTTGTATTCACTTAACTACATTGATTAAGTTAACTTAATTAGTTCACTTAAATTATTAAGTAAATGTTTCACTCTGTGTTACTGTGTTCATTATTTTATACCAATGTGTTGATCATGGTAGCTGATCTATGGTGACAGATTTGATGAATATCTTCATATATAAAAATTCAATTAGAAATAAACAAATTTTGAAGAAGTATACTTCAGTCTACTCTCCGTCTAGTGTTAGATGTATTTTTTTAATATATACCCACTATCGGGCTTCAAACACAAGGACATTCGCTAAGAAATAATTATTCTGTCAATAACAATTAACTTTTTTTCCAGTCGTACCTCAATCAGTCATAACAGTTATATTCAGTAGGCCTACATTCCAGCACACTCTCTTTCCCTCGCTTCTACTAGTCTTATAACGATTATTTTTTATTTGAAGTTAAGTGCCTCAAATAATTTGGGTCATGTTCTTTTTAATTTAGGCTATTTAATACGAGTTTTTAGTTTATTTATGAAGATGGATTCAGCAGATATTATAATGTTGCACATGAATCATATTTAGTTAAACCACAAACTCAATAATAATAATTATTAACACTGTCATCATCGTCATCGATAGTGAATAGTAATTGCAGAAGAGAGGCACCCAGGTAAATTTAGAGAGAGAATGTTTGATCATTATAGGCTACAATAATAATAAAAAACTGGAAACTGACAAACGGAGAATGGTTCGCCATCATTTAAATTCAATGACAATCTAATCATAAGATTAAAACATATTTTTATACCGCAGGCACTTAACGTAAAGTGTGCCCAGTCAGCAGAACTCCTCTGAAACCTTCAATTGCTCGGCGGCGGTTAATCAAATAGCGACTGCTGGCCTGCAGAATGACGTAATGTTTCGGTTAGATTACTCTTCAAAATGAACAGTATTATAGGCTACCACAGTATCATAAACATGTATTGGTATTATGGATGGAATGACAGCTCCTCTTTAGCTACTTTTACCGTTGTCGAGGACGTGACCGTTTGTAAACTGCGTCCGCGTCCCGTCCCGCAGTCCAGTTTGACACACAGGACAACGTCTAGAAGTGGGCTGCATCCATCCATGGGACAGGGGGACAATGTTGCAAAGCACTGCAAACTTCAGAATCATTAAAAATATTACTTTGTAAAGCTCTAGATTTTTTTTATAAGTCGACACGTATAGCCCAGGCTGTGTCAGTACTTGCTGTTGATAACCATTGCCAATTCATTCCTCCAAATATTATCTTTAGTAATTGCGCGCCATAGGCTACCCTGCACTGGCACATCACTGGATACTACACATAGTAAACCTACTCACACATCCAGTTTGTGGGGTAAATTACTATGGTAGCTAGAAGCTACGGCTCTGACAGCTCGCGAGCAGAGAGCAACACTTGACATCTCTGCTCAACTTCAACAACATTCAACAGTCAGTCCACGCGCGTCCTGAGACTTCTAAATATTGTACCGAGATGGCAAGCCTGCCACTATACGAGTAAATAACGGACTTAAACACATTTCTGCACATAATACAATATGCACGAGACAACAGAAAATAATATTCAAAGAAATCTGTAGAGCGCCGCAGCATTCTGTTGATGCGATTCTCTGAGCAACTTGTCACATCAACTGAAGTGAAAAGAAATAACAATGCAGCTGAACAAAACGAAATTAACAATCCATAATTGCATGTTTATAATTTACTGTGGTGGAAAGCAATTATTTTAACTTACCAAACAAGTGTAGAAAATACGCAACAGACTCTCAGAAGGAACCACGTTGGACTGAGAAAAGATTACAATACGTTCTATTTAGAGAAGCATTACATCACCCCTCGGTGACGTCACGTGGGATTCCTGAACTTCTGAATCATCGTGGTCCGCTTGGAGGCGGGCTGTTGGGGCGAGCAAGGCAGAGTTTGCAAATGCACGTACGGGACACTGCTAGACATAGGGTACCGTACGTACGTATGGCACAAAACTGAGAGAGGGTACACCACTATCAACTTGCACCAATACTTATTGAAAGGCTACCTTATACAAATGGGTATTCACGTCTTGTTAGCAAAACTGATCAGCCGGAATAGTGGCTGCTTTTAACATGGTAAATAAAGTTTACATTTGAAATGGATATTTAATGATTTAATATACAGTAGTATAGTAGAAACCGATAGCAATTTGATTAATCTCCACTTACCCAAGTTCACAAACACAAGAAAGTTAGCCTTGAATAGCAGACTTGGACCTTGTTTTGGAGAGAGCGCAAGAGAGAAAGAGAGAGAGAGATAGAGATAGAAAGAGAGAAGAGAGAGAAAGAAAGCTAGACAGAGGGAGAGAGTTTATTTCACTTTTGTTTATTATCTATTTCACTTGCTTTGGCAATGTTAACATATGTTTCCCATGCCAATAAAGCACTTGAATTGAATTGAATAGAGAGAGAGAATGTTCTCCTCTCTCCATCCTCTACCTCTTAATAATGAATAATCATGCTGCTGCCTTGAGTAAATAAATAATTGGAGACATTATATCGACCTCTAAGTGTTGGATTTAAGAGATGCTGTTACACAGACAAAGAACAAGTGAGATATTTTTCCAGAAGTAATGCTAGGTAGGCTAGAGGTAATGTGATGCAGGGGAAATCAAGGACAGACAAAACATCATCCTGGTTCTACCATCAAATTAAACAACAATTTGTCTGTAGAACATCATCCTGGTTCTACCATCAAATTAAACAAACTAAACAACCATCCATCTGTAGAACATCATCCTGGTTCCTACCATCAAACTAAACAAACTAAACAACCATCCGTCTGTAGAACATCATCCTGGTCCTACCATCAAACTAAACAAACTAAACAACCATCCGTCTGTAGAACATCATCCTGGTCCTACCATCAAACTAAACAAACTAAACAACCATCCGTCTGTAGAACATCATCCTGGTCCTACCATCAAACTAAACAACCATCCATCTGTAGAACATCATCCTGGTCCTACCATCAAACTAAACAACCATCCATCTGTAGAACATCATCCTGGTCCTACCATCAAACTAAACAAACTAAACAACCATCCGTCTGTAGAACATCCTCCTGGTTCTACCATCAAACTAAACAAACTAAACAACCATCTGTCTGTAGAACATCATCCTGGTTCTACCATCAAACTAAACAAACTAAACAACCATCCGTCTGTAGAACATCATCCTGGTCCTACCATCAAACTAAACAACCATCCATCTGTAGAACATCATCCTGGTCCTACCATCAAACTAAACAACCATCCATCTGTAGAACATCATCCTGGTTCTACCATCAAACTAAACAAACTAAACAACCATCCGTCTGTAGAACATCCTCCTGGTTCTACCATCAAACTAAACAAACTAAACAACCATCTGTCTGTAGAACATCCTCCTGGTTCTACCATCAAACTAAACAAACTAAACAACCATCCGTCTGTAGAACATCATCCTGGTTCTACCATCAAACTAAACAAACTAAACAACCATCCGTCTGTAGAACATCCTCCTGGTTCTACCATCAAACTAAACAAACTAAACAACCATCTGTCTGTAGAACATCCTCCTGGTTCTACCATCAAACTAAACAAACTAAACAACCATTCGTCTGTAGAACATCCTCCTGGTTCTATACCATCAAACTAAACAAACCCCCATCTGACAAGGTACAAATCCTGTCGTCCTGCCCAAACTGAACAGGCAGTTAACCCTCTCATTCCCAGGTCCGTCATTGAAAATAAGAATGTGTTCTTAACTGACTTGCCTGGTTAAATAAACTAAAAAAAAAATCCTCCTACAAATTAAACTAAACAAACTAAACAACCATCCGTCTGTAGAACATCATCCTGGTTCTACCATCAAACTAAACAAACTAAACAACCATCCGTCTGTAGAACATCATCCTGTTCTATACTATGCATTCAAACTAAACAACATCCGTCTGTGCCCCTGAACATCATCCTGGTTCTACCATCAAAAAACAAACTAAACAACCATCCGTCTGTAGAACATCATCCTGGTTCTACCTTCAAACTAAACAAACTAAACAACCATCCGTCTGTAGAACATCATCCTGTTCCTACCATCAAACTAAACAACCATCCGTCTGTAGAACATCATCCTGGTTCTACCATCAAACTAAACAAACTAAACAACCATCCGTCTGTAGAACATCATCCTGTTCCTACCATCAAACTAAACAACCATCCGTCTGTAGAACATCATCCTGGTTCTACCATCAAACTAAACAAACTAAACAACCATCCGTCTGTAGAACATCATCCTGGTTCTACCATCAAACTAAACAAACTAAACAACCATCCGTCTGTAGAACATCATCCTGTTCCTACCATCAAACTAAACAAACTAAACAACCATCCGTCTGTAGAACATCCTCCTGGTTCTACCATCAAACTAAACAACCATCCGTCTGTAGAACATCATCCTGGTTCTACCATCAAACTAAACAAACTAAACAACCATCCGTCTGTAGAACATCATCCTGGTTCTACCATCAAACTAAACAAACTAAACAACCATCCGTCTGTAGAACATCCTCCTGGTTCTACCATCAAACTAAACAAACTAAACAACCATCCGTCTGTAGAACATCATCCTGGTTCTACCATCAAACTAAACAAACTAAACAACCATCCGTCTGTAGAACATCATCCTGGTTCTACCATTAAACTAAACAAACTTAACAACCATCCATCTGTAGAACTCATACAGACTCTTTCTATCTATGGCACTTCTCCATGTTTATTTCAGGGGGTGGTTTATGCACACATTAAATGGATGACAGACAAGAGAGGTGCTTAGTGATGGATATGGACAAATGAATTGCCTGTCACCTGTACAATGATCATCCCTTCTCCCTAATTCTGTCACTGTCTTAGATACGGTCATGTTTCCAGACAGAGCAGTGTTATGTTTCCTCTACACTGGTATTATTTATTTCAGTTGTTAATGTAGGAGCCAGGAGGATAGTTAAATCACGCCATGATCTTGAGTCTTATTCATGCAACTGTTTGCAGCTATCCTACATATCATCACTTCATCCTCTGAATTCCACTTAGCATTTTTCTTTAGAATGTGACATAGGCCTAAAGAGACATGAAATGTGATGACATGCAATATTGTCTTTAAAAAAGAGTCTACAGACAGCCCTCCCTAACAGTGTATCATGAGTTATTATAATCATAATGTAATTTAATAGAAAGGCCATTAAACAATGTAACCACCACTACTACCACCACCAGGATCATTGAAATTTAAGCCTCAGTTAAAATGTACCAAAAAAATAAAACAGACATCTGGATGGTGAAAAATCATGCAGGTTGGAGGTTATTGTGACTTGCTGGTGGCGGCTTGTAGGCTGGGCTGGACTGGGGGGCTGGGCTGGACTGCTAGGCTGGGGGGCTGGGATGCTGGGCTGGACTGCTAGGCTGGGGGGCTGGGGGGGGGCTGGGATGCTGGGCTGGACTGCTAGGCTGGGGGGCTGGGCTGGACTGCTAGGCTGGGGGCTGGGCTGGACTGGGCTGGGGGGCTGGGCTGGACTGCTAGGCTGGGGGCTGGGATGCTGGGCTGGACTGCTAGGCTGGGGGCTGGGGGCTGGGATGGCTGGGGGCTGGGGGCTGGGATGCTGGGCTGGACTGCTAGGCTGGGGGCTGGGCTGGACTGCTGGGCTGGGGGGGGCTGGGCTGGGGGCTGGGAGGCTGGGAGGCTGGGATGCTGGGCTGTACTCCTAGGCTGGGGAGCTAGGGGGCTTGGAGGCTGGGGGGCTGGGCTGGGAAGCTGTGGGCTGGGAGCCTGGGGGCTGTCCTGGGGGCTGGGAGGCTGGGCTGGGGAGCTGGGAGGCTGGGCTGGGGAGATGGGGGGCTGGGCTGGGGAGATGGGGGGCTGGGGAGCTGGGAGACTGGGCTGGGAGGCTGGGAGACTTGGCTGGGAGGCTAGCTGGGGAGCTGGGGAGCTGGGAGACTGGGCTGGGGAGCTGGGAGACTTGGCTGGGAGGCTGGCTGGGGAGCTGGGGGGCTGGGGAGCTGGGAGACTGGGCTGGGAGGCTGGGCTGGGGAGCTGGGAGACTGGGCTGGGGAGCTGGGAGGCTGGGCTGGGGAGCTGGGAGACTGGGCTGGGGAGCTGGGAGGCTGGGCTGGGGAGCTGGGAGACTGGGCTGGGGAGCTGGGAGACTGGGCTGGGGAGCTGGGAGACTGGGCTGGGCTGGGGAGCTGGGAGACTGGGCTGGCTGGGTGTGATGTCTTCCCTCCTCCCCTCTCCTCCTCTCCTCTGTCCCAGCCTGGGGATTAATGACTGTCTCCTCTCCTCCTCTCCTCTGTCCCAGCCTGGGGATTAATGACTGTCTCCTCTCCTCAAAGAGAGAGAGATGTTTACCACTGCACCGTGTCGTCCAGAACGGCCCAGCCAGACACAGGCAGCAGCATTAAGAGGTCTCTGTCACAGAAACAGTAACGGCGACTGAAAGGCCTCCATAACTCAGGAACCTCTCCCGCCTGGCTCCTTTAAGAAGAGCTTTAATCAACGTTTATGACACCCCTTTGTCCTTTATTGCCTATATATTTCCAGAACAATCCAAACATCATATCCCCGGAGAACGGGACTATTAACCGTAAAAGAGGCATACAGTGAGGGGTCGTTGACCTCCACTAAAGGAGATTTGATCTATATTGTACAGGACGTGGTTTTATCCTTTGTCCTCCTCCTCCTCCTGAATGTGTGCTTTGCTTTCCACAGTGCTTTTGAATGGGATCACCTTGGAAAGGTTTCTTAGTGCACGCCCCTATGAAGACAGTGGTGTACTGTACTGTTTAATACCTGGGCAGGGCTGTGGATGGCTTCTCTGTTTGATCTTGTTGATGGAATGTTACAGTGTCAGGGTGTTTACCTCTTACCATACCTTGGGAAATGATGGCTGGTTTGTGCCTGCAGGCCTGGAAACATTGGCGTTAGGCTTTATGTAATACTGTAATGCACTACATAGCCTTTCCTCTGTACAGTCCCTCAATATGGCAAAGGCTACGTCCCAATGGCACCATATTCTCTTTGAAGTGCAATCATTTTGACCAGAGCCCAGGTCAAATGTAGCACACGACATAGAGAAAAGGGGGCCATTTGGGACGGAGACAATGCCTGTCTTAGGCAGAGCCAGGCATTTACCTGTTACTGTAATACTACATAGGCCTACGTATTATATTTAATGCATCATCTGTAGCTACGTTGATGTTGACTAATGTCTCGGTGCGCTGCAAAGGTTCAAAGCGAGGGAATTCATGAGTTTTTATGTCCCGACAATAGAAGGTTATGATATGAGAATGTCATGTTTATAATATACAGTATTAGGAAGAATTGAAGATTTATGGATATAACAGCAATGTTTTGTTTGTTGATGAAAAGTTGAGGCTTGTACAGAACCATACAACCTTAATGTGTAGAATAATGATATCCAGGTACGCACATAATGATGTCATTAACAAGTAACCAACTGTTTGTTTTCGCTTGCTTTTTCAAGAGATTCAATTTCATGTGAGGACATATTGCAATTGCTCGCTGCGTTGAAAATGCAATATTTGAACTTGGTGTGTAAACTCTGAGCTGCCCTTCCAGCACTGATAACTACGCCAGATTACACTTGATAAATAAACACAACGTATGGATTTGGAATTTAAACAAATACTGGGTTCCCAGGAGGCCTTCTGCTCTGTTAAATCTGTGTGTTTGATACTTTCCTCCTAATGCTTATTTTGAGGGGCTTTGTGACATCAGAAGCTTCTCTGTCTAGCCAAGATATATGGTTTTGCATGAACAGGCCAGGTCAGCCTTGTAAAATAAGTCTTCTCACCTCAATGGGACTTCCTGAATAAATAAAGATTGAACACAAAATAAAATAAACATGATTTCAACAGTCATAGAGCAGTTATGGACCAGAACCATGGGAGTGGGATTCAGTAGATACATCCATACGGATATCTGTGGAAGTTCTGATTCCCAATCAAATACTGACAGTAGTCTGTCTACCCCACAATACCACATAGTATAGAACTAGTGTGTAGGTTGGTTTGCCAGAGGTTCAATGTCTTCACTAAATCTCTGATGCAGAAAATCACACATAACTGCTATGACCTCATCCGCTTTTATGAGCTGTAATGAATTGCGCAGTAGTGAATGATGTCTGATTAGTAGCAGCTTTACTCATCAAGAACGACCATGGATAAATAGCCATGGAGACTGGAGAGGCAACAGTGGCAGCATTTCATATGAAGGCCTTTGACTCTCTCTCTCTCAAACAGTACAGGGAGATAACTGTGATGTCATTATGCCATGATGCTTTCACTGTAAAGATCCCACACTACTCAGCAGCCCTGGATTGTGTCCCAAATGACACCCTATTCCCTATATGGGGTTCTGGTCAAAAGTAGTGCACTATATAGGGAAGGGGCCTGGTTAAAAGTAGCGCACTATATAGGGAATAGGGTGTCATTGCAACCCTGGAAAAAACAGGTTTACCAGCAGCAAGCGCGATGCTGCCGGTTCTGATGCTGCCTGGGCTGGGCCGGTGAGGAGGACCCAGTCCATTACACCACCACCGGGCACACAACCAGGGCCAAGTCACGTGCCAAAGAATGGGAAAGGAAAAAGTAAGGAGAGAAGGAGAGGTACTGTAGCTTAGGTAGGAATGGATGGAAGAGTTTTACTTACTTAATTAACCCTTTTCTTTCCTATGTGGAACATAAGGCTTCCATTAGAGAGCACTACTGCTGCCGATCTCCTGCCTGTTTGGTGATAGTTTTCTATGACAGACCACAGTCCTTCCTCACCTCCTACGTACGGTTCTGGATGGAAGGGTGGAGGAGGGGAAGGTACAGCATGGTTTGTTTATTTTTCATGTTTGAACTGACGTGAGAGAGAGCCCATCAGATGTGACAGGGCCTCAGGCCTGCAATCTGAGGATTTTTCCCTGTGGATCGCTGTGTGCACTCATGGTCAAAGTTATGAACTGTGTCTGTATCACTTTCTGTTGACAACAATGTATTTTCTTTCTGAAAACAATAAATATGAAAACAATAACTGCTGATCAGGCCTTATGTAGAGGATGCCAGTTTCATAATAATCCTTCATGGATTTAGTCAGTCCTGTATGAAGCTTTCGCTAGGTAAGGACCCAATGTATCTTTTACTAGTTATTTTAGTTTTCTGTCACACACTCCCACCCTGTGGTCATTACCAAGAACTGTACAAGAAATAAGTGAATTAAACATTTTTGAATCTCTCTTCGATGTCTGTCAAACACACACTTATACACACAGTGAAAAACAAAACTATAGCATGAAAGAAAGAGAAAGTTAGCCACTACATGTAAACATAAACAACAATATTTTAGAAATATGAATTCATAACTGAAAGACTAACCTCAATAGAGGCCAGGTTCAATACTGCTTGGACCCATGGGGGTCCAAACATGGCGGGGGTCCAAACATGGGGGTCCAAACATGGGGGTCCAAACACAAACTGCAAACAAAAATACATTACTGCAGTGGCATAACTTTCTAAGCAATAAATAGTATTTTTGTTTGAATAAACAAACAGTGATAATCAAAGCAAACAGATGCATTAGTGTCAAATTTACCAGGCTTCAAACATTTCTTCAAAAAAGCATTGGCACTCATCAAAATGGTTCTCATAGCAACGATCACACACAGCCACTACACATTTGTCTACTGGACAGTTTTACCTCGAGATCCTAGTAAATTGTTCTAATTCCAAATTCTATGGAACAGACAATCTTTGGTCATCATCATCATTTTCACATGTTGAAGGGAGTTGGAGGGAGGCACTTTGACGTCAGCAAATAAGCACATAAAGATACTTTTAATCATGTGTTTCATACATTGATGATGGCCATAATGTGGTCTTGACACAAAAAAAGAAAACAGAAATGGGATATTGTGTTCATTAGCCAGGAGAGATATTATGATGTACTCAAAGACACACTGAGTATACCAAACATATCAGAACATCCTTAATTTGTCGGGGTATGGACTCTACAAGGTGTCCAAAGTGTTCCACAGGGATGCTGGCCCATGTTGACTCCAACGCTTCAAACAGCTGTATCAAGTTGGCTGGATGTCCTTTGGGTGGTGGAATATTCTTGATTCACACAGGAAACTGTTGACTGTGAAAAACCCAGCAGCGTTGCAGTTCTTGCCACAAACCGGTGCACCTGACACCTACCACCCCATACCCCGTTCAAAGGAAGGCACTTACATGTTTGTGTCTTGCCCATTCAACCTCTGAATTGTCTCAAGGCATAAAAATCAGTCTCCTCCCCTTCCTCTACACTGATTGAAGTGGATTTAACAAATAACATCACACCTGGTCCGTCTGTGATGGAAAGAGCTGATGTTCTTAATGTTTGTATATTCAAGATGAAGAAAATGCAATGACAAACAAATAAAACAACTGAACACATACTGTCATTTATTTTGGATCAGTTATTTACTGTGGCCAAAGTATAAAATAACTGCTTGAATTAATTGGCTAACTTCGTCTACAATGTTTCCATAAACTACATATAAATTACTGGTATAATGCAACTTTCTATTTCTTCAAATGTATCCATTTGATAGCTACATTCCTCACACGCTCACAAAAAATATAGATATTTTAGATATTTAAAAATGTCGTTTAGGATGGAATAAAGTTTAGACGTCGTTAGTGTTTTAGGTTTGGAAAGTGACGAAATCATCGCCTTCCACGCGCCCCTTTAAATGAGATCTGCGCGTGCCTCCAGCTGAACTCAGCCGTTGAATTTCAACTCAAAAACCGTTGGCTGTCTTTTTCACCTCCAGGTACCGTGCTATTAGCTAACGTAAGCAAATAATTCACAATTAGCTAGATATTAATTCGCGTAATATATTAGGGAAATATATTTAGTTTTCTTGTAAATGTGGCCAGTCTCCGACCGCAACATTTATTTTTCTAGTAACGTTAGCTAGTTAACGTTAGCTAACGTCAGCCAGCATAGCTGACATTAGCGACAGTAACGTTAGCGAGCTAAAATTAGCTAGATGTTTTCTGTTTTGACGAAATTTCAGTTTGCTAACTAAGGTTTTATGAATAAAAAATTGCCAAAGCCCCCTGCTTGCTACTTTACTAAATGTCAATAGCGTATTGTTGTCAATTAGCTACTATAGCTAGCTAACATTAACGTTACCATTTCGTTTTCAGGATGGAGAGAGGATTCAATTTCAAGCTGTTGGTGCCTCCTAGAGTCAACCCAATCCCAGGGCAGGTTTCTACCGTCAAACCACAGGAAATAGTGGAGGATGGGGGATGTTTCATGCAAACTTTGCAGCAGGTACCTCAGCTTTATGTTTTGTTTGAAATACAATTGTTTGGTATTTTGTCAATATGAATGACTTTACACTGATGTGCTACTTCAATTCTTAGGGTTATAATAAATGTTTGGACAAAGAATCAAACATACCTTTTCCCTCCATGAATATGGTTGTGCCAACAAAGCCCACCAGATCAGGTATTTTATTACCATATGCATTATACTTGTACAAATTCATATGGAACTTTAATTTCAGAAATCACTTTTTTTTTTTACATTTAGGGCTGGTTTGTCAAACTCCATTGAAGGTGTTTTTTAGTCAAGGAAATAGGGATAGGCTAAACCGGGTCCTAGAGTTTTGTGCAAAATGTATATATTCTGAATCATGAGTTGCACATGCATCTCGAGTTAGAATTATTTTCTCATAGATTTTCTCTCCCCCAAAAGATGTATTCAAGATGAAAGTTGTGCCACCAATGGAAAATGAAGAAGTAAGTAAACATAGTTTGGTGTGAACACAGATGAATATAACAGTAAATGTGATGTGACTTGGAGCTGGTGGGACGTGGGGGAATAAAACTGCTATAGAGAGCAGAGGGGGATGTTTGCTTTGCCAAGCCCCTTGATTCCTAAAGTTTCCCTATACATTCACCTGTTTATATTACACCAATGAGTATCAACAAGAGTGGGTCTTTAGAAAACCACTTGGGATGTTCCAAACATTTATTTCTGAAAAGCCGCAATGGTCACATCAACTTTAGCACGCCACAATATTAGAGATTGACCGATTATGATTTTTCAACGGCGGTTCCGATTATTGGAGGACAAAAAAAGCTGATACCGATTAATAGGCTGATTTTTTAAATATATTTGTAATAATGACAATTACAACAATACTGAAGGAACACTTTTTAAAACTTAATATAATCAATTTAGCCTCAAAGTGTTGGAGAAGAAAGTAAAAGTGCAATATGTGCCATGTAAGAAAGTTAACGTTTAAGTTCCTTGCTCAGAACATGAGAACATATGAAAGCTGGTTGTTCCTTTTAACATGAGTCTTCAATATTCCCAGGTAAGAAGTTTTAGGTTGTAGTTATTATA
Organism: Oncorhynchus keta; assembly: GCF_023373465.1. NCBI lineage: Eukaryota > Metazoa > Chordata > Actinopteri > Salmoniformes > Salmonidae > Oncorhynchus > Oncorhynchus keta. The sequence goes on along the minus strand of NW_026279227.1, from coordinate 188,151 downwards.
GGAATTATAGGACTATTTCTCTATACCATTTGTATTTCATATACCTTTGGATGTTCTTATAGGCACTTTAGAATTGCCAGTGTAACAGAATAGCTTCCGCTCCTACCTGGGCTCAAACCAGGAACACAACGACAACAGCCACCCTCGAAGCAGCGTTACCCATGCAGAGCAAGGGGAACAACTACTTCAAGTCTCAGAGCGAGTGACGTTTGTAACGCTATTAGCGCACACCCCGCTAACCATTTCACATCACATCGTTACACCAGCCTAATCTTGGGAGTAAAAAAAAAAAAAAAAAAAAATGTAACCTTTATTTTACTAGGCAAGTCAGTTAAGAACAAATTCTTATTTTCAATGACGGCCTAGGAACAGTGGGTTAACTGCCTGTTCAGGGGCAGAACGACGTTACAGCCTTTTCTAAAATGTTTTAAATAACGTTTTCCTCGTCAATCTCCACACGATATCGCATAATGACAAAGCGAAAACAGGTTTTTAGATTTTTTTGCAAATTTATTAAGAATTAAAAACTTAAATGCCATATTTACATAAGTATTCAGACCCTTTGCTATGAGACTCGAAATTGAGATCAGGTGCATCCTGTTTACATTGATCATCCTTGAGATGTTTCTACAACTTGATAGGACTCCACATGTGGTAAATTCAATTGATTGGACATGATTTGAAAAGGCACACACCTGTCTATATAAGGTCCCACAGTTGACAGTGCATGTCAGAACAAAAACCATACCATGAGGTCAAAGGAATTGTCCATAGAGCTCCGAGACAGGATTGTGTCGAGGCACAGATCTGGGGAAGGGACCAAAACATTTCTGCAGCATTGAAGGTCCCCAAGAACACAGTTGCCTCCATCATTCTTAAATGGAAGACATTTGGAACACCCAAGACTCTTCCCAGAGCTGGGTGCCCGACCAAACTGAGCAATCGGGGGAGAAGGGCATTGATCAGGGAGGTGACCAAGAACCCGATGGTCACTATAACAGAGCTCTAGAGTTCCTCTGTGTTGATAGGAGAACCTTCCAGAAGGACAACCATATCTGCAGCACTCCAACGATCAGGCCTTTATGGTAGAGTGGCCAGACGGAAGCCACTCCTCAGTAAAAGGCACATGACGGCCCACTTGGGAGTTTTCCAAAATGCGCCTGAAGAACTTTCAGACCTTGAGAAACAAGATTATCTGGTCTGATGAAGCCAAGATTTAACTTTTTGACCTGAATGCCAAGCATCATGTCTGGAGGGAACCTGGCACCATCCCTACGGTGAAGCATGGTGGTTGCAGCATCATGCTGTGGGGATGTTTTTCAGGGGCAGGGACTGGGAGACTAGTCAGGATCAAGGGAAAGATGTACAGAGAGATCCATGATGAAAACCTGCTCCAGAGCGCTCAGGACCTCAGACTGGGGCGAAGGTTCACCTTCCAACAGGACAATAACCCTAAACACACGGCCAAGACAACTCAGGAGTGGCTTTGGGACAAGTCTCTGAATGTCCTTGAGTGGCCCAGCCAGAGCGCAGACTTGAACCCATTCAAACATTTCTGGAGAGACCTGAAAATACCTGTGCAGCGACGCTCCCCATCCAACCTGACCGATCTTGAGATTATCTGCAGAGGAGAATTGGAGAAACTCCCCAAATACAGGTGTGCCAAGCTTGTAGAGTCATACCCACAAAGACTCTAAGCAGTAATCATTGCCAAAGATGCTTCAACAAAGTAAAGGGTCTGAATACTTGTGTACAGATTTTTATTTTTATAAATTTGCAAACATTTCTACAAACCTGTTTTTGCTTTGTCATTATGGGGTATCGTGTGTAGATAGATGAGGGAATAAGAATAAAAATACATTTTAGAATAAGGCTGTAATGTAACAAAATGTGGGAAAAGCCAAGGGCTCTGAATACTATCTGAATGCACTGGAAGCCTAGATCAGAGGTATTCGAAGTCAGAGTCATGGGGGAATTGGAGTAGGGTCCCCCCAATTAAAATAATAATAATAATTTTGGGAGGAACAAAAAATGAAGAGTACAAATTATTGTATGGGACAACATATAAACGTTTTTGGGAAAGATACATTGATAAGATATATGAACATTTCATGAATTTAAGGTTGTTTGTTGATGTAAACATTAAAATTGACTGAGCAGCATTATTTCCGGTCCTTGAGTTTTTTGTCACCGGTTATTTGGAAAAATCAAGATTTGGTGTGGTGTGTCGAATTTCGGAAGGGGAGGGGACATTTGGCCCATAGACTTACCCGTAACTTGCAAAGAGAGAGGGTAGAGCTCCTCGTTCTCTCTTCTCTTAACACGTCTTTAACCAGAACTTAATCGAGCATCTGATCAATTACGCAAGACTTTAGTTCTGGGTTAACCGAGATTGGTCGCATGTGAGCAAATTAGCCTTTATCTCAATTTAGCCTTTATCTCAATTCTCAGGAGCATTAGTTTTACATAATAGGCTGTGATTCAGAGGAGACTGGAGGAAATAGCTATAGGAGGACGGGCTCATTGTAAAGACTGGAATGGAATAAATGGAATGTATCAAACATATGGAAACCACATGTTTGACGCCGTTCCATTGATTCCATTCCAGCCATTACAATGAGCCTGTCCTCCTATAGCTCATCCCACCAACCTCCGCTGATGTGATTATGCATAGATTATGCTGTAGAGTTCTGACATGTGTTTTCTAAATCTTCTTAGACCAATTGCAAACCCAGTCAGCTGTATTCAAAACTGTTTGAAGAAGTTCAGAAAGTAAAGTATTGGAAAGTCAAAGTGGACTCAGAGGCTGTGCAAAAAGACAGGAAGCTGCAAGAAAACAAAAGAACAATTGAAACACAACGTAAAGCCATTCAGGAATTGCAGGTATGTACCAGTAAATGTACAGGTATAGGCCTATATTGAAAAGACAGAGTAAAAATGCTAAAGTCCTTTAAAAAAAAGTATTATTATTATATATCCTATTTTTCCTTTCCTTTATGTTTTAGTTCGGAAATGAAAGCCTCAGCATAAAACTAGAGGATCAGATCAGTGAGAATGATGATCTGCAGAACAAGTATGTATTTGATTATAACATGATACTGCCACTATAGATTTTATCATCATCATTTTTTTCTGTAATGTTTATTTTTCCAACAGAAACAATGCAACACGGAACCTATGTAATATACTAAAGGATACGTTTGAAAGATCAGCTGAGAAAATCCATCTATGTGAGTAAAACATGCCGACTACTCAGCCTAAGTGTACATGCTAGTTGGCTGAATGCGAAATGATGACATTGTGTGGTCTACATTGTCCTCAAACCAACCTATGTTCTCTTAGTTGAATCTGAAAGAGAGGAAACCCATCACTTGTTCATGGAAAACAGTGAAACTATTCAGGTGAATATTAGAATTTTCTGTTCTTTTGATTAAAATAACATACATGTATGGCGTCAGTTATATGATGCTAGTGAAGAATAATATTTGTTAAAACATTTTTATTAATTGTTATAGAGGATGAATGCTGCCTTTGAAAGCCTACGTATTCAAGCAGAAACTGACCGCCTTGAAATGCTGAAAGGTGTATATACTTGAAATATATCATCATCAATGCACTTGTATTGTGTTGTTGTGAACATAACACTCGGCACTTTACACAGTATATAAAAAGAGAACAATAACTCCAATGATGTGAATATTTTACAGTTAAAGAGGATTTGGAAGAATTTGCCGTTTTAAAGGAGAAGTTTGAGAAAGAATTCAGTATGAAAGAAGAAGAGGTTGGTCTGACTGAACATGAGTAGAGTAATGGACACCCTCTCTGAGTGGTTTTTAAAACACATTTTCGGTAACCTATTGTTGTCACAAACAATATGAACAGTATTTGGCGTTGTGTATGTAGACTATGGAAACTGGAAATGTCTCTTACAGGTTGTGATACTTCAGATGAAAATGAAGGACAAAGAAAAAGAACTTCAGGCAATCCTGCTCAACCTCCATGAAACCCGAGAGAGTTGCAAACGGTTACAACAGGCAGCACGTAAGATGGACACTTTTTGTTCATTGATTAGGCCTAGGTCTTAAGCCCTATTTGGACAGGACTAGTATTACTAGAGACGTTGATTATGTAATTACCCCAGCATGTGCATTATTCCAGAGGATGATTTGCGTAGGATGTTTTTCCAAACAGCCTCCTATAATTCATTTATTTTCTTCATTCAAGGTGTGAAAATATTTAAAGGTCATGTCAAGATAGTAGGCTACATTGATAACTTGTGCTTGGCTGCCAACATTTACATTGAGGAAGTGTGATCAAAATCATTATTTTAGAGATCCACGGTAAAAGTTCCTCCTAATAAAAATGCCCCGCTTCCTGCTGATATGAGCTGCTGAACAGTAGACCTATTTGCACTTGAGATGCGTTTATGGATGAGAAAGTGAACTTGCCATGTCCAACAAAGTTAACCTCAGTGGATCGGGGATGCTCTGTGCTCTATTGATCTACTGCCTACTACATCAACAGCCAGGGTTTCTTTAAAGAGACAATCAGCAGTTGAAACACTAACAATGCCTTCTCCCGCCCCTGTTTTGGTAAAAATAAGCTTAGGGATGGGGTTGAAGAAGTGTAACCACTCTCAAATTCATAGACAGAACAATGGATGCTTAGTCTGGGCATCCATGATATCAACATTATAGTTGTAATCATGTTTTTAGGCTATGTAGTGTTTGTTTACATTTACATTATTTACAAACAGTAAAACAAGCTTATATTTTTGTTTTTGATCGGGTATGACAGTTGAACTAAGCTCATGAGGCATTTTTATATTCTTCAAGAATCAATGGCTACATATCAATAATTCACAAATCTCAAAATGGATGTAGCAAATGCAGATTGCCCCTTTTAATAAGCCTATAACTGCAATACTTTTTTATTGCGTATTTAGGCTTAATTAAACTGATGCATTTGACAATGTTCAACTTCAGTTCACTGGCACAAAAGTTATAAACAAAAGTATTCACTTTGAAAGTTGATAAAGGCAGTCATATGAAATATACACTGTATACAAAAGTATGTGGGCACCTTTACCCCTCCCCCGTTCACAAAGCGAGGTCCATACAGAAATGGTTTGTTGAGATCGGTGTGGAAGAACTTGACTGGCCTTCACACAGCCTTGACTTCAACCCCATCGAGCAACTTTGGGATGCATTGGAACGCCAAATGCGAGGCCTAATTACCCAACATCCGTGCCCAACCTCACTTACTCTTGTGGCTGAATGCAAGCCCCTGCAGCAATGTTCCAACCACTAGTAGAAAGTCTTCCCAGAAAAGTGGAGGCTTTTATAGCAGCAAAGGGTGGGATCAGCTACATATTAATGCCCATGATTTTGGAATGTGGTGTTTGACGTGCAGGTGTCCACATACTTTTGGTAATGTAGTGTATGTGCAGCACTTTGTTTTAAGCTTCAATTGATCAAATCAGTTCTATGTTTTCTTGCTTAAACTGCAAGCAATACTTATCAAACTAATGTCACGGAAAACACAGTGATGTCGATAAGAACGAGAGTCGTAATATCAGAGGACCTTGGTTATTCTGGCTTGAATTGTTACTCTCCTGCCATGGCAGATTCAGGACTAAAATTACGGATGTGGTGTTTAGTTCTTGTGCACAATTACATTACGCTCAGTAAAATGAATTCCATTGAAATAGGTCTTGGTGAACTTTTAATCCATTTCATGCATTTTACTGGAAGTGAAACTTCCTTACTCCTGTATAATATCATATTTTACGACAAGAACATTAACATCTTATTTCCTTTGACAGAACAACACCAGGAAGCCCTTCAACGTTCCAAACAAGAACAAGAATCTCTGTTAGAAAGTCTGCAAAGTGCAGAACAGCTCAATGAAGAATGTGAGGTTAGTATGTTGTTTTGTACTCCAATATGTTATTAAAAAGTATATTTAAAACGCAAGTTATGCAGTTCATCATGTATAATCCAAGGAGGCATATGTTTGTCATTTTACATTCTAAGTTATATATCTTCATGTGGCTGTGGACAGTACATAATGGGACAATGGAAAATGTGCATTGTTACTGTAAATCTCTATAGGAAAGTAGAAAAGCTATTGCTACAGCATTAGAGAGCAACAAAGAGGAGAATGCAAAGGTTATTGCCAAGAAAGACTCAAGCTTGGAAGAGCTCAACAAAATAAAAGATCAACAAGCAGACAAGCTTGTACAGATTCAGGCCACAGCCCAGGAATTTCAGACATCATTAACAGTTGAGATACAGAGGTGGGAAATGAATAAAGTTACTATTTTGTCCCCTGTTTGGTGAACCCCAAAATGGTAATCAAGATTCTTATATTACTTTGAATGTTAACTTGTTTCTCAGGGCAAAAGAACTTGAACTGAAGCTTACGGCAGTCACAGAGGAACTTGACAGGAAAAACCTTGAATTAGGTAAAGTATTGCTCGGCTTTGCCTCGTACTTGTGACTGTGCTAAAAAAAAAAGGTGTATCACACACCCTTTCGTGTTACAATTGCATTATTATTTTTGTTTTTAGCTTGTATGCAACCAGAGATGAAATATAAGTTGTTTTCTAGGAGAGATCAAAGAACAGAAAGAAAAGAAAGACAGCCAGCTACAAATCCTTGAAGATGAATTGGTAAAGATTATATGTTTTGTGAACTCAAATTGGCACTTCCCTCATAACTGTCATGTCTAGTCCATGGTGAGGTTAATGAAAGAGCAATTATTTTACTCTTACCTTTTAGGATGTCAAAAATAAATCCATACAGTCACTAGAGGAAGCAATTAAAGTTGTGGAGACCAGAACATCAGAACTCACCACAGAGCTTGAGGGGAAACATGCTGAAATTCACCAAGTTAAGGTGAGATGATGTTCAGATGATTGTTGTGGAGATACATTTATAGCGCTACTTATTCAGAAGGATATTGTTTGCATAAATCTTATTATCTTTTAAGATTGGAATATGTTGTACCCTTCTAGAATAAAGTGGAAATCATGTCTGTTGAAAACATTTTACTGGAAAAGGCTCTTGGAAATGCTGAAACGATGCAAAACGACTTGAAAGAAAAAGCCAATATGACTGAGGTTTCATTCTATTAATTATATTATCCTTGCACAATATTGGCAATGCATATTTGTGTTTACATTTTTTGTTTGACACCTGTATGTACATAGATGAGTCCAGGAAAGAAATTGTTAATGTTGTATCCCACAGAGGAAAATAAAAGAGATTGAGGGGCAGTTATCTGCTGCAATGAGAAGAGATGAAAAATCCATCAAGGAAAAAGAGAATCTAAAGACAGACATTGTACAGCATGAGTGAGTCCTTGGATGTTCAAGTATAAAGTATTCAATAACCTGAGGGATAGTTTTCCTCCATGTCTCTGTAAATGCTGAATGTGAATTATTCTCCAGGGTGAAGTATAAGGAGCTATTAGCAAGTTTCAATCAGCTGCAGCTTGAGAAGAAGACTATTCTGGAGCAGATTCAGAATGAATCCTCAGAGGCAAACATTCTGGTAGCACAACTTAAGGTCTGTATGAATTGAACATGTGATGCTGTCTGTATAGAATAATAAAGAATAATTGAGCAGTTTGCTGATAATTCATGGTCTTGTGTTGTAATGGGAATATTCTTGTCATTCAGGAGAGTGAGGCAAAAGAGATGAAGATGAAGAAGGAAATTGAAAGACTCCAGGAAGAAAACCACCAATTACGGTCAGTTAGAGTTAATTGTTTATAAATCTTTAGTAATTATAGTCATTATACAATGCTGCATGCAGCAACATTAGTTTTTTTTTCTTCAAAATCATTCACCTTTTTCCTGTAGAGAGGAATTGAAATCCTTAAATGCCAAAGTTGAAGAGCAAGGCCAAGACACTGAGAATCTGCAGAATAAACTTGAAGAAAGTGTAAGCAAATAAACTGTCTATGAGGTTGGAATAATATTGTGAAATTGTGAAAATTATGATAATGCCCCTTTAGTGTAAAAGCAGTTTGAAATGACCGCCTGAAATTTCTGCATGTTTTGTTGGAATGGAGTTTTGGCCTGCCTGATGTCATCACCATGTGGTAAATTAGTTACTAGACCAATAAGAAAGAGTGTTCCAAACCTCTCTGCCAATAACAGCTAGTTTTCAGTTTCCCCCTCCCTACTCAAACCACTCCCAGATAGTCCTAGCAAAATTCTTGCTTGAGAAATTGCTATTTGCTAAGAAGTTATTTTTGTTTATTTTTTTAACCATTTTATTTTAAAACAATCACAGTAAGGTGCTTAATTGTTACCCAGAAAATATTTGATATTGAGATAAAATGTCTGTATAGGAACTTTCAACATGATGTCAGTTTAACACTGTTTTTCAAAAATATTATATGGCCGAGTAAATGTCCAAATCTAAATGCACGTCTGTTTTATACTATATTCACACTGATGAGTGATAGTAAATAAAGTTCACTATTTTCTGTTTGACTTCATGTCTGTAGTGTGGAGATCTGCAGGCTGAGCTCTCAAAGAAAGATAAACAAATGAAAGCAGTGGAGTCAAAGGTGATTATCAAAGTCATGTCTACACTTGGATTATTTTGTCTTTAATTATCTTATCAAACACTTTGCTTTTTCTCTCTAGCTGTCCAACCTGAAGATAAAATTAGAGAGTAAAACTAAAATCCAGGACGAATACCAAAAAGAGGTTTGTGTTGACTAAAAAATAGATTATAAAATGTCAAATGAATTATACAATAATATAAACTGTTCCGCTTTCTACAACCTGTTTTTCATTTACTTGTTTGTTCTCAGAACAAAACGTTGAAGAAACAAATTGCAATTGAGACAGCAAAATCCAGTGAACTTGAAAATGAGGTACCGCATGGCTTTAAATGGTCATTTACAAGTGCAAAATTGTAGTTCAGTTGTGATGCAACTTGGTTTTTCATCCATCACAGATAAACAAATTGAAAGAGGAGTCCGAAAATGTTCAACGATCAAATGAAGAGGAATGTAAAAATCTGCTTGATGACCTTGAAACCAAAGCAACATCTGAGGCAGAGCTTCAGAAAAAGGTGCTTATTGGAAGTTAATAATATGGTACATTCTGGTAGATGTGGCAACATACTTGCTGCACATATTGATCCCTGCAGGTGAAAAAGCTACATCTTACAGCAACAGATGCCGTCAAGAGTAAGGAAGATACTGAAATCAAATGTCAGAACAAGATAGCAGACATGGTTGCCTTGATGGAAAAGCACAAGGTAAAGTTATCTTTAGGTCAATATCCACAGATTACACCAACACCGCTGCCATCTTACATGTTGTTTGAAATGTTATCCATGTGTGTTTGTTAACATTTAGTTCTCTGTTGGTATCAGAACCAGTATGACAAAATGGTTGACGAGAAAGATGCAGAGCTTGATGAGAAGAAGAGGAAAGACATGGAGGCAACTGCTAATAGAACATCACTGGTATGCTACAATATAGTAGAGGAATACACATGAGATTGGATTAACTGGGAGCATTTCAGTAGTGTTATACCTCTACTTCTTGGATATTTTTCTGATTTTTCCTCAGGAATTGGTGCTGTCACAGCAGAACATTGAGAATGACCGTTTGAAGGAACAACTAAAGAAAGAAATGAACGAGAGGGTAAGTGGTCATGTCCCATGCTGACAAAGCTGTGTCAAGTGACAAATGTTGTCTCTTTACTCAGTCATGATGTAATGTTGTGTTGTAGGAAAGCTTACTACAAGAGATTACAGCCCTGAAAAAAGAAAAGAAAATGAGCAGGCAACTGGAGACACAGGATGAACAGGTAGATATTCAGATATCAGAGCATTACAACAGTTTGCGTTGTTTCAAAATGTCTGACAAAAATTGTTATTTTACATTTTTTATATTTACAAATTAGCTGCCTGAGCCAAAGTCCAAAGAAGTTAGGTGTTCTGAAACCCCCAAAGTATACTCCTCCGCCAAGATGCCTATGTTCCGTTTGGCAAAGGACAGTCAGAGAAAGACAAAAACTCTGAAAGCCTCTGTAACCCCATCCCAAACCTCAGAGAAAATAGTTGTATTGACTCCAAACATTAATGTAAGTGATCATGAACTTCTTAAAAATGATTGTGTTCGGGTCAAACATTTTCTGAAATGTTTCTCCACTACATCCATGTGCAACATCACTGTATAATACCTTAGATGAACTGATAGTGTTGATGTGTCAAAGGAAATGGAAAACGAAGCCCCAAAAACTCCGTCTTGGAGCTCCATGACTAGAGTTGCAGCAACACCACGAATTAAGGTATTGGAATTGGTTGATTATTTTGTTTGTTGTATTCATAATGGATAAGTTAGGCTATTCAATAATAAATTATCTGTATGTTGTATGATCACCGTAGAATTGATTAGATGAACTGACATGGTACTGTATGTTTGATGCGTCAAAGGAAACCGAAGCTCTCAGAACTCCATCTTGGAGCTCCACCAATATAGTTAGTGCAACACCACGGATTAAGGTATTGGAGTATGTTGATAAACATAAAAAAAATCTAAGATTCATTAACTGTGTTTTCATTTATTGACTGAGCCATTCCCCCAGAGGATTCTCTCCATCCTATTTATTTGTGAGTGATTGAGTGATTTTCTCCACAGTCTTACAGAATCAGAACTCCTCCCTCCACTGGAAAGTCTGTGCCCTGGGGGATGAGCACCCTGGAGCTTGACCCCAAGTCTGACAGCTCAGAACATAATGATTTATTGGTAAATAATGCTTCAAGATCTAATGAACACACTGCTTGAACTTGGATAGACTTAAAACATTGGATTTGTTCAAACACAGGATTTATTATCATAACTTTATATGCAAGCTGTATGGTGCGCACATGCACATTTAATTGTGGAAATAATTTTGCTTTACATATCACTTCTTCTAACTTGGGTCTTTCTGGTTCGTATAATGGCAGAGCATTGCAGTTGCAACTGATCCATTCAAGAGCCGCCTGCAGTCAAGTGTCCCAGCAGCACAGAATCAGAAAGTGGACATATTCAGGAAGGTAGAATGAGCCAGCCTTACATTAACACCAAATACTTGACTTACTTGGCAGTACACCCTCTGTATTATGAAATAAGTTGTGAAATACCATATTGTATGGTATAGTCTATAAAAGAATGACAAAAGTAGTTCATGCTGTGATGTCCAGGTCAGTATTAGTCTGTAATGTTTCAGATCCAGAGCCCTGCCATTCAGAAATCACCTGGGAGTACTTTAAAGCTCGCTGCAATGAAAAGGATGCGGGATGCTGGTTGGACATCTGTCACTGGTGCTGAAAAGAAGAAGAAAAAAACAGTTGAAAAGATCTTTGCATAAAAAGCAAGTGCTGTGCTTTTCAAGATAGACCGTTTTCTGTGCGTCTGACGAATCTGAAAACGGTCTATGCTATTTTCATTACACCACTGCTCTCAAGTTCATTCATGTCTATAGTTGTCTGATGCTGGGAAAGCTGTTGACCGAAATAGGAATTTCAAATGCAAGTCAAACGAATTTGAAATGAACCAAGTATGTTATATTGTTTTGTTGTTACTGTTTAGCAACTTACTCACATTATTCATGGAAGAATATGTCAAATGCTTGTTATTTTGAGCAAACTTGCCTCCTTGGGCTCTATTCAACATGAATAAGTTCATGTTTTCATGAAATTTAATTTATTTGTTTGAAACATTGTTTTTGCCTGTGCGGTTTTTATGAACCTATACACTATATATACAAATGTATGTGGGCCCCCCTTCAAATGAGTGGATTTGGCTACCGCCGAGTGCTGAAGCGTGTAAAAATCGCCTGTCCTCGTTTGCAACACTCACTACCGAGTTTCAAACTGCCTCTGGAAGCAACTTCAGCACAATGAAATGGAAATGGAATTGGTTTCCATTGCCGAGCAGCCTCACACAAGCCTAAGATCACCAAACGCAATGCAGTCAGATGGACAAATCTGGGTTTGTGGATGCCAGGAGAATGCTACCTGCCTGAATGCATAGTTTGGTGGAGGAGGAATAATGGTTTGGGGCTGTTTTTCATGGTTCGGGCTTGGCCCCTTAGTTCCAATGAAGGGAAATCTTAATGCTACAGCATACAATGACATTCTAGACAAGTCTGTGCTTCCAACTTTGTGGCAACAGTTTGGGGAAGGCCCTTTCCACTTTCAGCAGGACAATGCCCCTGTGCACAAAGCGAGGTCCATACAGAAATTATTTGTCAAGATCGGTGTGGAAGAACATGATTGGCCTGCACAGAGCCCTGACCTCAACCCCATTGAACACCTTTGGGATAAATTGGAATGCTAACTGTGAGCCAGGCCTAATCGCCCAACATCAGTGTCTGACCTCACATGCTCTTGTGGCTGAATGGAAGTAAATCCCTGCAGCAATGTCCCAACATCTAGTGGAAAGACTTCCCAGAAGAGTGAAGGCTGTTATAGCAGCAAAAGGGGGACCAAATCCATATTAATGTCCATGATTTTATAATGAGATGTTCCATGAGCAGGTGTCATATTGCTATTTATATTGCTACCAAATAAAATGATGCTTCAATTTGTTAGTCATTTATTTGTATTTACTCAGATGGTAATATTCTCCCTCCGACTAATACACTCGTTTTAAACCTTTTAACGTGACTCCCTAATTAGGATCCCAGGGGAAACTATGACCAAAAGTAAGGTTCTTTACTACCCTATCACATAATTCAAACAGGCATGGTGTGTTTTTGAAATGTGTAGCCTACTGTTCTGACCTACAATTCACAATATTGCAACGTAATACGTCAAGTATATTCGTGACGTTGATTATAAAGTGAGTTACCTAAGGGGTGCTCAACAGGCAATGATGATCTTGTCACTGTCCCTATTTTTTATTGTACTTTTTAATCTAACTAGGTATGTCGGTTAAGAACATTTTATTTTTTATTTTGACGGCCGAAGAACCATGGGTTAACTTTTCCTAGGGGCAGAACGGGAGATGTTTTACCTTGTCAGCTCGAGGATTCGATCGAGAAACCTTTTGATTACTAGTCTAACGCTCTAAACACTAGACGACCTGCCGCCCCACTAGCCATATTGCCGCAATCAAGTACTAGTCGAAACTCGGAAATGTTCGACTTGCTAACTGGTTGTAGTTATTCACGTGCCGCGTTCAACAAATGAGCAAATCGACATTTTCGAGTTTCCTCGTTCCGACGAGCACGTGAACATAGCCCCTCTGCCCTTCCTCGCTCCACTCTCCCACCCCATGCTTATGCTCCAGCTGCTAGCGCCGCTGCCTGCTGGTGTCTGTAGCTGACTCCCCTCACTGGCACACATATTCAATGTACAGGTAGCTTAGACCATGACAGGCATCGCCGCTGCCTCCTTCTTCTCTAACATTTGTAGGTTCGGTGGTTGCGGACTCCACTTCGAATCGTTGGCCGAACTCATCGTGCACATTGAGGATAACCACATCGGTAAGCATTGAACGAACCAAACAGAAACAGTCACTGTGCTCATTCCACTTCTGCAATTGCCCTGGCTAGGGCTAGATCGAACCAGTTAGCTAACTATAGCTACTTCCTGCGTCTGACAGCGCTGTTGTTAGGTGTGGTATTGATGGGACGTTTGTCTTTATATTTTGTTTACTTACTGTCACGCTATCGCATTGCAATATATAGCTACAAACTGCACGATTCGGAAGCATCTCGCACTTCGGGAGCGCCAGTTGGTCAATGCATTCAACGTTTACGCACGGAACCGTGTTGAGCTATTGCTCACTCTAACATGGCATTTGCAGCCCTGTCTGTTTGCAGCACCAGGCCTAGGCAAGCTACGTTACAAACACTTGCTAGGTACTGCATCTAGCAGCGCAATGATAGAACGAACAGTGGTGAAAAAAATACTGATTTGTTATACTTAAGTAAACCAGACGGCACCATTTTCTTGTTTTATTTATTTATTTACAGCTAGCAAGGGGCACACTCCAAAACTCAGACGTAATTTACTAACGAATAGTGTGTTTAGGGAGTCCGCCAGATCAAAGGCAGTAGGGATGACCAAATATGTTATTTTGATAAGTGCGTCCATTTTTCTGTCCTGCTAAGCATTCAAAAAGTACTTTTAGGTGTCAGGGAAAATGTATGGAGTAAAAATGTAATTTTCTTTAGGAATGTAAGGAAGTAGAAGTTGTCACAAATATAAATAATAAAGTACAGATACCCCCAACATCTACTTAAGTAGCACTTTAAAGTATTTTTACTTGAGTACTTTACACCACTGAGAACGAACCATTGTTGACAACTTGAGTAGCTTTAAATAAACCTAATTGAAGATCAAGGTCCTTGGTAACTAGTTAGTTTGTTGACAATGACTGTTTTTACACTTCTAACGGTGCCTTCCTTGTTACTATGAGATTACAATGGCCATGGGGCTCAGATCACAGTGCAATTTAAGTTTAGTTACAATGTTATACTCATGCATTATAATTGCATTTAGAATGTGTGAGTCTCTCTCGCTCTCACACAAACTGCTAGAGTATGCAGCTGTGCAGCAGACAGTAGAGGAGTACAGAACAGTGGAGGTGAATGTTAGTCACCCTGGGAGACGTGTGGGCGTGAGTCTTGTGCTGCACAGAGTTACTGAATATTGATGAACCTGGATGTGGGTCACACCAAGCCCCCACCTCTTCTCACTCACACATGATGTTATCCATCAAGGGTCACAGTAACAGAAGATCCTCCCATATTGATTAAGCTTCTATCATTGTGAACATGATGCCTGTCTCTGATCAGCTGGCAACCATTCCTAAAGACTCCAACCAACCACTGCATTCAGTCAGGCCTGACAGGATTCTGGCTCAAGATAAAGGCAGTCTGTCTTGTTGCCTTTTTAGTTCCATCACATCACCCCAGTCCAGAATGATAAACAATCTGTTCCAAAATCAATCGTATCCCTTGGCTGAACCCCAGACAGAGCCCCTTGACCAGTCCAAAAACAATGAGATACAGTGCATTCAGAAAGTATTCAGGGTCCTTGACTTATTCCACATTGTTACGTTAAAGCCTTATTCTAAAAATGATTAAGTCGTTTTTTTCCCCTTATCAATCTAATACATTTTTGCTAATGTATTAAATATAGAAACTTCACATTTACATAAGTCTTCAGACTCTTTACTCAGTACTTTGTTGAAGCACCTTTTATTAAGGATTACAACCTCGAGTCTTCTTGGGTATGACACTATAAGCTTGACACACCTGCATTTGGGGAGTTTCTCCCATTCTTCTCTCCAGATCCTCTCAAGCTGTGTCAGGTTGGATGGGGAGCGTCGCTGCACAGCCATCTCTAGAGATGTTCGATCAGGTTCAAGTCCAGGCTCTGTCTGGGCCACTCAAGGACATTCAGGGACATGTCCCGAAGCCACTCCTGCGTTGTCTTGGATGTGTGCTTAGGGTCATTGTCCTTTTGGAAGGTGAACCTTCACCCCAGTCTGAGGTCCTGAGTGCTCTCAAGCAGGTTTTTATCAAGGATCTCTGTACTTTGCTCCGTTCATCTTTGGGCTCCCAAGTGGTGCAGCGGTCAAAGGCACTGCATTCTCAGTGCAAGAGGCGTAGTCCCTGGGTTGAATCCAGGCTGCATCACATCCGGCCGTGATTGGGAGTCCCACGGGGCAGCGCACAATTGGCCCAGCGTCGTCAAGGTTTGGCAGGGGTAGACCGTCATTGTAAATAAGAATTTGTTCTTAACTGACTTGCCTAATTAAATAAAATACAAATAACATCTTTCCCTCAATCCTGACAAGTCTTCCAGTCCCTGCCTCTGAAAAATATCCCCACAGCATGATGCTGCCACCAAGCTTCACTGTAGGGATGGTGCCAGGTTTCCTTCAGATGTGACGCTTGGCATTCAGGCCAAAGAGTTCAATCTTGTTTCTCATGGTCAGAGTCCTTTAGGTGCCTTTTGGCAAACTCTAAGCGAGTTGTCATGTGCCTTTTACTGAGGAGTGGCTTCCGTCTGGCCATTCTACCATAAAAGCCTGATCGGTAGAGTGCTGCAGAGATGGTTGTCCTTTTGGAAGGTTCTCCTATTAACACAGAGGAACTATGGATCTCTGTCAGAGTCACGATTGGATTCTTTGTCACCTCCCTGACCAAGGCCCTTCTCCCCCAATTGCTCAGTTTGTCCGGGTGGCCAGCTCTAGGAAGAGTCTTGGTGGTTCCAAACTTCTTCCATTTAATTAAGAATGATGGAGGCCACTGTGTTGTTGGGGACCTTCAATGCTGCAGATAGGGTTTGGACCTTCAATGCTGCAGATAGGGTTTGGACCTTCAATGCTGCAGATAGGTTTAGGTCCCTCCCCCAGATCTGTGCCTCGACACAATCCTGTCTCAGAGCTCTATGGACAATTCCTTCAACCTCATGGCTGTTTTTTTACTCTGACATGCACTGTCAACTGTGGGACCTTTTATATTGACAGATGTGCTTTTCTAATCCATGTCCAATCAATTTCATTTACCACATGTGGAGTCCAATCAAGTTGGAGAAAAATCTCAAGCATGATCATTGGAAACAGGAAGCACCTGAGCTCAATTTCAATTCTCATAGCAGAGGGTCTGAATACTTACGTAAATAAGGTTTTTCAGTTTTTTATTTTGAATACATTTGCAAAAATTTCTAAACCTGTTTTTGCTTTTTCATTATGTGGTATTGTGTGTAGATCGATGAGGAAAACATTGTATTTAATACATGTTAGAATAAGGCTGTAAAGTAACAGAATGTGGAAAAGGGGAAGGGGGTCTGAATACTTTCAGAATGCACTGTAGGTTCATGGTTGCCAGGCTACGGAAAATTAAACATGTCACTGGGTGGAATGCAGGGAGAAGTCCTGGCAGGGTTGTAATCATTGCACCATTTTCTACTTTGAGGACATCAGTTTAATGACTAGGTCTCTGTCTAGTTTGTTCCACCACATCCTTTATCACTTCCTTTATAAAAATGGCATTACCAAAAACTGTTGAGGGAACACTGAAATCCAAATTCAATATATTTGCATTACTGTTGTGTAGACTAGGCCGTATCGTAATGCTGTGTAGACTAGGCCGTATCGTAATGCTGTGTAGACTAGCCCGTATCGTAATGCTGTGTAGACTAGGCCGTATCGTAATGCTGTGTAGACTAGCCCGTATCGTAATGCTGTGTAGACTAGGCCGTATCGTAATGCTGTGTAGACTAGGCCGTATCGTAATGCTGTGTAGACTAGGCCGTATCGTAATGCTGTGTAGACTAGGCCGTAGGCCTAGGCCGTATCGTAATGCTGTGTAGACTAGGCCGTATCGTAATGCTGTGTGCTGTGTAGACTAGGCCGTATCGTAATGCTGTGTAGACTAGCCCGTATCGTAATGCTGTGTAGACTCGTAATGCTGTGTAGACTAGGCCGTATCGTAATGCTGTGTAGACTAGCCCGTATCGTAATGCTGTGTAGACTAGCCCGTATCGTAATGCTGTGTAGACTAGCCCGTATCGTAATGCTGTGTAGACTAGGCCGTATCGTAATGCTGTGTAGACTAGGCCGTATCGTAATGCTGTGTAGACTAGGCCGTATCGTAATGCTGTGTAGACTAGCCCGTATCGTAATGCTGTGTAGACTAGGCCGTATCGTAATGCTGTGTAGACTAGGCCGTATCGTAATGCTGTGTAGACTAGGCCGTATCGTAATGCTGTGTAGACTAGGCCGTATCGTAATGCTGTAATGCTGTGTAGACTAGACTGTGTAGACTAGCCGTATCGTAATGCTGTGTAGACTAGGCCGTATCGTAATGCTGTGTAGACTAGGCCGTATCGTAATGCTGTGTAGACTAGGCCGTATCGTAATGCTGTGTAGACTAGGCCGTATCGTAATGCTGTGTAGACTAGGCCGTATCGTAATGCTGTGTAGACTAGGCCGTATCGTAATGCTGTGTAGACTAGGCCGTATCGTAATGCTGTGTAGACTAGCCCATATCTTGTAGGCCAGTTATTTGTATGTGTGTATTTAAAAATGGATCAAATTGAGGGGGCATGTGCTTTAGTTTTACTGGTGTGTGTTTTGTTTGCGTGGTGGGGTTTTCTCAGGATCAGTGGGGATTGGAGAGGAGGTGTATGGTGACGAGGGATAGAGCACTACTTTGGACTGGAGCCCTATGGGTATCCAATGGGCCATGGTCAAAGTAGTGCTCTATGAAGGAAATAGGGTGCCTTTGGGATGTAGATAATGGACTGGCTGCATGGAGAGGGGATGGGTAATGAGAAATCCCCCTGTTCTCTCTGATAGGCCTGGGAGGCTATAGGGCCGACCCCCCCTGTTCTCTCTGCTAGGCCTGGGAGGCTAGAGGGCTGCCCCCCCCTCGTTGGGTGAGTCTTTCAGGCATGCAGAGGGAGGAGGTAGAGAGGGAGACTGAGGTATGCTTTTTGGATCATCAAGTCCCACCTGATTCCCTTTTTTGTTCAAGCTGGGCTGAAGCACGTCTGGGTACGCTTTCAGTCCATAGAGACTGGGGAGGTTTGGGGTTGTCTGTCAGGGATAGGCTACATGGGGCCTTCCAGTCAGTGTTCCTGCTGTGATAGCCTAACATACCACTGTTTAGCTGTGATATGGCTGTAGCCTCCATGATGCTGTTTAGAATGTTGAATTTTGTACAATAACTCATTGTATTAGTAATGACACAGTCTAGGCCTAAACTATCTATTTCGGATGACATTTTAAATCTCATGCATTTCCCCAGTATTCATAGGGGTCCTAGTTTGATTGTTATACATTCAAAATGTTTAGTTGTATTTATTCAGAAGCCTATATTAGTTTAATTTGACTGTGTTGGTGCAGAGAGGGAGCAGATATTTACATTGAGTTAATCTGACCAACAGAGGGAGATGTGTCCACTGTCTGAGACCGCTGGGAAACAGCCTGCAACACTTCAGGTTGCCACAGTACACAGTGAGACAGCTGGGAAACGGCCTGCAACACTTCAGGTTGCCACAGTACACAGTGAGACAGCTGGGAAACGGCCTGCAACACTTCAGGTTGCCACAGTACACAGTGAGACAGCTGGGAAACGCCTGCAACACTTCAGGTTGCCACAGTACACAGTGAGACAGCTGGGAAACGGCCTGCAACACTTCAGGTTGCCACAGTACACAGTGAGACAGCTGGGAAACAACAGTGTTCAGTTCCAAGCTGTATTTAATTTTAATTTTTTAGGTTTTTACTTTTATTTTACTAGGCAAGTCAGTTAAGAACACTTCAGGTTCCAATGACACCTAGGAGACAGTGGGTTAACTGCCAACACTTCAGTGGCCACAGCCACAGTACACAGTGAGACAGCTGGGAAACGGCCTGCAACACTTCGATACACAGTTGTACCTTGTCAGACAGGGATTCGAACTTGCAACCTTTCGGTTACTAGTCAAACGCTCTAACCACTAGTTCCAACCGCCCATAAGTGCACAATGAGACAGCTGGGAAACAGCCTGCAACACTTCAGTGCCACAGTAGGGTTTGACAGCTAGGCCTTCATTGTAAATAAGAATTTGTTCTTAACTGACTTGCCTAGTTATGGTTCAAGATACACACATTGAGAGTGTTGGGGAACCTGCCTGCAACCCCTCAGGTTGCCACGGTACACACAGTGAGACAGTTGGGGAATCTGCCTGCAACACTTCAGGTTGCCACGGTACACACAGTGAGACAGTTGGGGAATCTGCCTGCAACCCTTCAGGTTGCCACGGTACACACAGTGAGACAGTTGGGGAATCTGCCTGCAACACTTCAGGTTGCCACGGTACACACAGTGAGACAGTTGGGGAATCTGCCTGCAACCCTTCAGGTTGCCACGGTACACACAGTGAGACAGTTGGGGAATCTGCCTGCAACCCTTCAGGTTGCCACAATACACAGTGACAGCTGGAATATGAGGGTCATTCCTAGAATACAACACCTGAGGAATTCCATATCACCAGGAAGCTGAAGGACATTCTAGATAGTCATTTACTGAGCACTACACAGTCAAACTAGCCTCTCTTGAAAAGAGTTTAGAAAACAGTACTACATATGAGACCAGTTGGGAAACGTTGGCCTGCAATACTGCAGGTTCTGCCCAATCAATCCACCATCCTAGTGAGATCATACTGGATTGGAAACCAACCTGGCAACACTTCAGGTTGGTTAACATGGCAGCTGTACAGCAACACTTCAGAACACCTGAGACAGCTGGAAACAGCCTGCAACACTTCAGGCTCTGCCACAGTACACAGTGAGACAGCTGGCCCAGCCTGCAACACTTCAGGCTCTGGCCCAGCCCAATAGAAAGACCTGGCCCAGCCCAAACAAAGGCTCTGGCCCAGCCCAATAGAAAGACCTGGCCCAGCCCAAACAAAGGCTCTGGCCCAGCCCAATAGAAAGACCTGGCCCAGCCCAAACAAAGGCTCTGGCCCAGCCCAATAGAAAGACCTGGCCCAGCCCCAGCTAGAGGTTGACACAGGAACAGAATTCCTGCAGGAACGGGATTGAAATTCTAGAGTCAAATTTGGGACAAGATGGTCAGGAAGTACAGGAATTTATTTTTAAACTGAGTTATTTTTGTGTTATAAGCAGTTTTAGGAGAGGCCACATCATTTTTGAACAGTAACACGATTTCTTCAGTCTTCAATCACTAATTAAAAAATATATAAATGGCCTTTATCTGCTAGGCAGGCAACAAAAAGTAGCTAGCTAACAGTGAGCTAACTGCTCTCTCTACTAATGAGCAGCCCAAAATGAGTCTGTTGCTATGGAAACTCACACAGCAGAGTGCAGGGAGGGGGGCAGCAGACAGAGTGGAGCAGCTAACAGAGGAAGGTATTTCTACTCGTTAAAATGAGGACAGGACAGGAAGGGAGGGATTTTTATCAGGACAGAAAAGTTGTGGGGGTTATAGAACTGTTGCGGGATCGGGACTGTACGGAAAAACATTTGACGGCACAGGAATGCATTTTCACTCCCATGTCAACCTCTAGCCCCAGCCGCCCAGACCCAGCCCAGCCCAGACCCAGCCCAGACCCAGCCCATAACCCCAGCCCAGCCCAACCCTCAGCCCTAGCCCATCCCAGCCATAACCCCCAGCCCAACCCTCAGCCCTAGCCCATCCCAGCCATAACCCCCAGCCTAGCCATGGGCCATAACCCCCAGCCCAGCCCAACCCTTCAGCCCTGCCCATCCCAGCCATAACCCCCAGCCCAACCCTCAGCCCTAGCCCATCCCAGCCATAAGCCCCAGCCCATCCCAGCCATAACCCCCAGCCCAGCCCAACCATCAGTCCTAGCCCAGCCCAACCCTCAGCCCTAGCCCAGCCCCAGCCATAACCCTAGCCCCCAGGCCCAACCCCCAGCCCTCAGACATAACCACAAGTGCCAGGCCCAGCCCAGTCGTGCCGAGCTCAGTCCTGAACCAGCCCGGTCTTTAATATCCTATATCCCTCCTTTAGCCCTCTGATTGTGTGCTGTGCATGTGTCCAAGGTGTTAGCCCAAGGAGGGCTCCCAACAC
The DNA here is from genome assembly GCF_023373465.1 of Oncorhynchus keta. Taxonomy (NCBI): domain Eukaryota; kingdom Metazoa; phylum Chordata; class Actinopteri; order Salmoniformes; family Salmonidae; genus Oncorhynchus; species Oncorhynchus keta. The sequence goes on along the minus strand of NW_026279227.1, from coordinate 166,565 downwards.
TTCCAACGACTTATTGGGGAATAACAAGCCAATTAGAACTGCCCAGAGTGGAAAAACTCTGCAGCTCCCCTGCCTCTCAACACACACACACACACTGATCCCTCTCTTAGGTCTGCTGCCCTGTGCCCGCCTTCGCCTCACAGGAGTGCGAAATCTGCCGCATCCTGCCAAACGGATTACAACGAGGGTGCTTGATTTGGCGTTTCTTCCTCCTCATCTGGTGGCCTGCTGCTCTCAAACACATTCTGCTGTATAATTAGGGAAGGGGCCTGGAAAACAAGCTCACAAGGCATTCTTGTCCGCATATTTTCCTTCCATGTTCCAGCCGGGAGCCTCCTGTTTGGGGTTGTGAGCAGTAGGGGGCAGCGGTGGGTCGTTGATGAGAGGCCCCTGTGCTAAAACACTGGGTGCTTATTTCTCCTATTTCAAGTGTGTATTATACAAATGTGTGATTTGGAAATGTGTTTTTGGCAAAAGCCCAACTCCCCTGAAACCCATTTATTATTATTATTTATTGGATTAATTTAGGGTTAACCTGCCTCAGCCAAACAAAGGCACATCGACAGATGTTTACACTTGGTTGGCTCTGGAATTCGAACTAGTGATATTTCAGTTACTGGCCCAACCGCTAGTCTTCCTGCCACCCATTTGAAAGAGCTGTATGGATCAAGCATCTCGGTAGGAGAGCTGATCCAAGATCAGTTTAGCATTTTAGATCATAATGAATAAGAGTAAATGGACATGGAGGACACAATCCTAGATCAGCACTCCTACGCTGATACGCTAGATACATACAGCCCTCCCCTGATGCCCCTAAAGAGGTGACTGTTGTTTCCTGCTCATAGAGCGTGTAAAGACAGTTACTGTTGTTTCCTGCTCATAGAGCGTGTAAAGACAGTTACTGTTGGAATCCTGCTCTGAAAGACAGTTCAGGTTTCCTGCTCAAATTTGGGACAGTTACTGTTGTTTCCTGCTCATAGAGCCTGTAAACTGAGTTACTGTTGTTTCCTGCTCATAGAGCAGTGAGACAGTTACTGTTGTTTCATGCTTTGAGCAACAGTTACAGTTGTTTCCTGCTCATAGAGCTCTTCAATCACTGGACATACTGTTGTTTCCTGCTCATAGAGCAGGCAACAACAAGTTAGCTGTTGTTTCCTGCTCATAGAAATGAAAGACAGTTACTGAGTTTCCTGCTATGAGCACTACACAGTTACTGTTGTTTCCTGGGCATAGAGACAGAGTGTAAAGACAGTTACTGTTGTTTCCTGTTCATAGAGCGTGTAAAGAAAGACAGTTACTGTTTTTCCTGCTCATAGAGGACCACAGGAAGTGGGGGGTATAAGAACAACCTGTTGTTTCCTGCTCATAGGCGTGTAAAGACAGTTACTGTTGTTTCCTTCATTAGACGTGTAAAGACATGCTGTTGTTTCCCCATGCTCATAGCCCCAGCCGCCCATTTACCCAGCCCTGCCCAGACCCAAAGAAAGTTACTGTTGCCCAGCCATAGAGCCCCAAAGACAGTTACTGTTGCCCTGCCCATCCCAGCCATAACCCAAAGGCAGTTACTGTTGCCCTGCCCATCCCAGCCAAACCCAGCCCAACTGTTGCCCTGCCCATCCCAGCCATAAAGAAAGTTACAACCTGCTCAGCCCAGCCTGCATCCCAGCCATAAAAGAAAGTTAACTGTTGTTTCCTGCTCATAGCCCATCCCAGAATTACTGTTGCCCAACCATCAGCCCTAAAGCCCATCCCAGCTCATAACCCCAGCCCAGAAGTTACTGTTGTTTCCCATCCCAGCTCATAGAGCGTGTAAAGACAGTTACTGTTGTTTCCCAGCCATAACCCCCAGTTGTTTCCTGCTCATAGACAGTTACTGTCCTAGCCCAGCCCATCCCAGCCATAAACAGTTACCATGTTGTTTCCAGCTCAACCCTCAGCGTGTAAAGAAAGCCATAACCCTGTTTCCTGCTCAAGAGCCCTCAGACATAACCACAAGTTGTTTCCAGGCTCAAGCAGTGTAGCAACTGTTGTCCTGAACTCAGCCCGGTGTTTAATATTATATTGTTTCCTGCTCATGATTGTGTGCTGTTACATTGTGTCAGAAGGTGTTTCCTGCTCAAGAATGGGGCTAAACAGGACTGTTGTTTCTGCTTTATTGGGGAATAACAGCCAAAGTACTGCTCCAGAGCGGTAAAGAACTGTTGCTCCTGCTCATCAGCACACAAACACAGTTACACTGATCCCTGCTCATAGGTCTGCTGCTGTTGCCCGCTTCCTGCCCATAGAAATGCAAAACTGCCCTGTGCCCGCCTTCGCCTCACAGGAGTACTGTTGTTTCCTGCCAAACGGTTACAACGAGTTACTGTGCCTTCAGATTTGAAGCTGTTTTTCCTGCTCATCTGGTGGCCTGCTGCTCAAACACAGTTACTGCTGTATAATTAGCTCATAGGCCTGTAAAACAAGCTCACAAGTTCTTGTCCGTCATATTTTCCTGCCATAGTTCCAGCCTGGAGCCTCCTGCTTGGGGTTGTGAGCAGTTAGGGTTGTTTCCTGCCAGCGGTCAACCCTCAGTGAGAGCCCCATGTGCTAAAACACTGGGTAATTTCCCTATTTCAAGTGTGTAGCCCATACAAATGTGTGAGCCATGGCGTGTAAATGTGTTTTTTGTTATCCTCCTCATGAGACACCCTGTAGCCCATCCCAGCTATAACCCCCAGCCCATCAACTGGAGCAATTTAGCCCAGTCCCAGCTCATAGCCCCAGCCCATCGCCAGATGTTACTGTTGTTTCCTGCTCATAGAATTGTAACAGTGATATTTCAGCTCATAGAGCTGCCCAACCCCCCTGCCCACCCATTTGAAAGAGCCAGCCATAACCCCCAGCATCTGGTCAGGAGAGCTGATCCAAGATCAGTTACTGCATTTTAGCCCATAATGAATAAGAGTAAATGTTGAACCTGCCCATAGAGCGTGTAACAATCCTAGATCAGTTGTTTCCTGCTGATACGCTGTACAGTTACTGCCCTTTCCCCATAGAGCCCCTAAAGAGGTGACTGTTGTTTCCTGCTCATAGAGCGTGTAAAGACAGTTACTGTTGTTTCCTGCTCATAGAGCGTGTAAAGACAGTTACTGTTGTTTCCTGCTCATAGAGCGTGTAAAGACAGTTACTGTTGTTTCCTGCTCATAGAGCGTGTAAAGACAGTTACTGTTGTTTCCTGCTCATAGAGCGTGTAAAGACAGTTACTGTTGTTTCCTGCTCATAGAGCGTGTAAAGACAGTTACTGTTGTTTCCTGCTCATAGAGCGTGTAAAGACAGTTACTGTTGTTTCCTGCTCATAGAGCGTGTAAAGACAGTTACTGTTGTTTCCTGCTCATAGAGCGTGTAAAGACAGTTACTGTTGTTTCCTGCTCATAGAGCGTGTAAAGACAGTTACTGTTGTTTCCTGCTCATAGGGCGTGTAAAGACAGTTACTGTTGTTTCCTGCTCATAGGGCGTGTAAAGACAGTTACTGTTGTTTCCTGCTCATAGAGCGTGTAAAGACAGTTACTGTTGTTTCCTGCTCATAGAGCGTGTAAAGACAGTTACTGTTGTTTCCTGCTCATAGAGCGTGTAAAGACAGTTACTGTAGTTTCCTGCTCATAGAGCGTGTAAAGACAGTTACTGTTTCCATGAGACACTTGCTCTAGAGCGTGTAAAGACAGTTACTGTTGTTTCCTGCTCATAGAGCGTGTAAAGACAGTTACTGTTGTTTCCTGCTCATAGAGCGTGTAAAGACAGTTACTGTTGTTTCCTGCTCATAGAGCGTGTAAAGACAGTTACTGTTGTTTCCTGCTCATAGAGCGTGTAAAGACAGTTACTGTTGTTTCCTGCTCATAGAGCGTGTAAAGACAGTTACTGTTGTTTCCTGCTCATAATGAATGAAAGTTACTGTTGTTTCCTGCTCATAGAGCGTGTAAAGACAGTTACTGTTGTTTCCTGCTCATAGAGCGTGTAAAGACAGTTACTGTTGTTTCCTGCTCATAGAGCGTGTAAAGACAGTTACTGTTGTTTCCTGCTCATAGAGCGTGTAAAGACAGTTACTGTTGTTTCCTGCTCATAGAGCGTGTAAAGACAGTTACTGTTGTTTCCTGCTCATAGAGCGTGTAAAGACAGTTACTGTTGTTTCCTGCTCATAGAGCGTGTAAAGACAGTTACTGTTGTTTCCTGCTCATAGAGGCGTGTAAAGACAGTTACTGTTGTTTCCTGCTCATAGAGGTAAAGACAGTTACTGTTGTTTCCTGCTCATAGAGCGTGTAAAGACAGTTACTGTTGTTTCCTGCTCATAGAGCGTGTAAAGACAGTTACTGTTGTTTCCTGCTCATAGAGCGTGTAAAGACAGTTACTGTTGTTTCCTGCTCATAGAGCGTGTAAAGACAGTTACTGTTGTTTCCTGCTCATAGAGCGTGTAAAGACAGTTACTGTTGTTTCCTGCTCATAGAGCGTGTAAAGACAGTTACTGTTGTTTCCTGCTCATAGAGCGTGTAAAGACAGTTACTGTTGTTTCCTGCTCATAGAGCGTGTAAAGACAGTTACTGTTGTTTCCTGCTCATAGAGCGTGTAAAGACAGTTACTGTTGTTTCCTGCTCATAGAGCGTGTAAAGACAGTTACTGTTGTTTCCTGCTCATAGAGCGTGTAAAGACAGTTACTGTTGTTTCCTGCTCATAGAGCGTGTAAAGACAGTTACTGTTGTTTCCTGCTCATAGAGCGTGTAAAGACAGTTACTGTTGTTTCCTGCTCATAGAGCGTGTAAAGACAGTTACTGTTGTTTCCTGCTCATAGAGCGTGTAAAGACAGTTACTGTTGTTTCCTGCTCATAGAGCGTGTAAAGACAGTTACTGTTGTTTCCTGCTCATAGAGCGTGTAAAGACAGTTACTGTTGTTTCCTGCTCATAGAGCGTGTAAAGACAGTTACTGTTGTTTCCTGCTCATAGAGCGTGTAAAGACAGTTACTGTTGTTTCCTGCTCATAGAGCGTGTAAAGACAGTTACTGTTGTTTCCTGCTCATAGAGCGTGTAAAGAAAGTTACTGTTGTTTCCTGCTCATAGAGCGTGTAAAGAAAGTTACTGTTGTTTCCTGCTCATAGAGCGTGTAAAGAAAGTTACTGTTGTTTCCTGCTCATAGAGCGTGTAAAGACAGTTACTGTTGTTTCCTGCTCATAGAGCGTGTAAAGACAGTTACTGTTGTTTCCTGCTCATAGAGCGTGTAAAGACAGTTACTGTTGTTTCCTGCTCATAGAGCGTGTAAAGACAGTTACTGTTGTTTCCTGCTCATAGAGCGTGTAAAGACAGTTACTGTTGTTTCCTGCTCATAGAGCGTGTAAAGACAGTTACTGTTGTTTCCTGCTCATAGAGCGTGTAAAGACAGTTACTGTTGTTTCCTGCTCATAGAGCGTGTAAAGACAGTTACTGTTGTTTCCTGCTCATAGAGCGTGTAAAGACAGTTACTGTTGTTTCCTGCTCATAGAGCGTGTAAAGACAGTTACTGTTGTTTCCTGCTCATAGAGCGTGTAAAGACAGTTACTGTTGTTTCCTGCTCATAGAGTTACTGTTGTTTCCTGCTCATAGAGCGTGTAAAGACAGTTACTGTTGTTTCCTGCTCATAGAGCGTGTAAAGACAGTTACTGTTGTTTCCTGCTCATAGAGCGTGTAAAGACAGTTACTGTTGTTTCCTGCTCATAGAGCGTGTAAAGAAAGTTACTGTTGTTTCCTGCTCATAGAGCGTGTAAAGAAATGTACCATTGTCCTAATTGCAGTACTTTTCAAGTGTTTTGAGGACACATAGCCTGACATAAGCAGATATTCTCCCATCAGCCCTGGGATTCAAACCGTCAACCCTTACTGGCCCATCTCTCTAACCTCGAGGCTACCACCGCCCATAAATGCTGAGGTCTATTACAACTTCAACACCATTTCCAGTGAATATGTGGCTTCACGGGACTCTGTTTAGTGGTTCTGCCTACGTTTCCCCTAATTACAAACTCTATATTTCCACTCTGATATGAAAACAGACTTAAGCCGCTAATGTGAATATTGGCCGGTCCACTAAGTCCATTAACCCCTTCCAACCCTCAGCAGGGTTTATCACAACAGGTGCTAATGGATCCTGAACTAAATACTGAATGGCAGCCTATTCCCTATATAGTGCACTACTAGGGCCCTGGTCAAAAGTACTGCACTATATAGGGAATAGGGTGCCATTTGGGACTTACCCCTGGACTGGCTCTCTAAAACTGACTGGGGAATAACAGGAGCTTTAAGGCCAATTTCAGCCCAACCACCATGTTACTACGGTAAGCTCCCCAATGGTCCTGTAGTGGTCTAGTAGTGGTTAAACTGACCAATGGTGGGTTTAGTTTGTCCCAGCTCAGATATCTATGTGTGTTCTATGGGAGAGAGGTCAGTGTAGGACCAGAGAGAGAGAGAGAGCCTTATCCTCGGTTATGTAGCCCTGGCTGTGTCTCAGGCTGACAGGGATGGAGGTGAGCCCCAGACAATCTGTCTACCTTTTGTCTGCCTGCCTCCCTGTTTCTGTGCCTCCCTGTTTGCCTGCCTCCCTGTTTGTCTGCCTCCCTGTTTGTCTGCCTCCCTGTTTGTCTGCCTGCCTGCTCTAACAATGGGTGTGTTTGTAGCTGCTCTCTGCACAGGGGGCTCATTTAGGGGCTCGAGGAATGCACCCCCCCCAAAATCTGCTGAGCGGAAATACTGCTTCCCAAATGTATTAACTGGCGCCCCGATCTCTGCACCTGGTGGACCTAATTACATTTACTGCCCCTCCCCCGGCTGACACTTGTGCTGCAGACAATTTTAGTCAGTCAGTTAGTCACCCCTACCAGTAACACACACACTGGCTGACACCAGTCCAGTCAGTCACTGCTCTGGCCCTCATTGCTGTTCTCAGTCAGGAGGTTACTAACTGACTCTATAACTGTCTTTATACTGTAGTGGAGCTGTAGTAGATAACAAACTCTGACTCTATAACTGTCTTTATACTGTAGTGGAGCTGTAGTAGATAACTAACTCTGACTCTATAACAGAACTGTCTTTATACTGTAGTGGACCAGTAGTAGATAACTGCTCTGACTCATAACAGACTGTCTTTATACTGTAGTGGAGTTGTAGTAGATAACTAACTCTGACTCTATAACTGTCTTTATACTGTAGTGGAGCTGTAGTAGATAACAAACTCTGACTCTATAACTGTCTTTATACTGTAGTGGAGCTGTAGTAGATAACTAACTCTGACTCTATAACAGAACTGTCTTTATACTGTAGTGGAGTTGTAGTAGACAGCCTGCAGGCTGTGTTGATATTACACATTCACTAGGGGATCTGGTTTTGGGTTGAGTGTGTGTGTGTCAATGCCTGTATGTACATGTGAGTGTGTGCCTGTGTGCCTGCATTGCCTATGTGTTTTCAGTCAAGTTTCACATCTGAGGTTCAGTCATTGTACAATTAGCTGTGTTATTTAAGTCTCTGCAGTAGCAGCAGATTACAGGCTACCAACCAGTGAAGTGCAGTTTGACTCTGTGGTTTAATTTCCTCTGTGGAAGTGGTACCAGGACTCTGGCCAGTGTCCCCCACTGCTCAGACCCACCATAAACATGTCACCATGAACCTTGCCACTCCACGCTGTCCAACAGTGCGCTGGGCTGAGGGGGAAGGGGCTGCTGGGATAGGTGACTGACTGGCTGGTTGGTGGAAATAAATGGGGGGGTGGGGGGTAATGAAGGGGTACAGGGGGCGTCACTTCCTGTCTTGCCTCAGGAAGGCGTGTTGTGTGATGATTGTGATCACCGTCCGTCCTGTGGTTGGCAGGCCCATGCAGTCTGGAGTCTGCAGTCTGGACATAGTGAGGGGTCTCTAACTATCTGGCCTAACTAGAATTGGGCCGTTACGTCATGTCTGCCTCTTACTGATGCTGCTGGGATGTTTTCAGTCTCACCTTACTACCTTTTACAGGCCTGTCAGTGAGTTTGTTAAAAGCCACAACTAATTGAGTCACTTTGTTCACTTGTGTTCAGTGATTTAAAGTTTTCTTCCTGTACCTGCTTGCCAGTCACTGGCTCGAGGAGGGAGGGTGTTGTCTTTGTCACAGCATCAGGTGACTTTAACAAAACCAATACACCCAAAAGACAGACAGACAGACCACCGCTGTGGACCACCTGTGGACCACCTGTGTGGATGGTTTAGCCCTCTCTCCTCTCCAGGAGACACCCTGGTCCTAATTGGGGTCCACACCCTGGTCCTAATGTGGGGGGGGTCCACACCCTGGTCCTAATGTGGGGGGGGTCCACACCCTGGTCCTGGTGGTCCGTCAGGGGGATGAGGGATCAGAGGGGGCCATGGAGGTCTCTGCGCAGGTGGCCCCAGAGGGGAGCGGTTGGTTGGGTCTCTGGGAAGTTGGCCCCTCTAGCTGGCCCCCTACCAGACACACGGACACACACTCACGCCAGCTGAGGTGTGTGTGATTTACAGTGTGTGTGAGTGGATTGATCCAGGGCTAATAGAGTGGTCGGTGAGCAGCCCTCCATTACTCTGCTCTCTGCTCCTTGTGCTGCTCATTATCATTATTCACTTGTATTTAATCATGAGAGCCCCATTGAGACCACGGTCTCATTTGTAGTGGTGCTCTGACATCAAATAAAATATAGAATAACCAGTACATTATGTTAGAACATCACAGGCATCATAAACAAATTATTTGTCAATCAAAACAATTGCACACCTTGGTGAACTCTTTATCATCAGGGTTTTAAAATGACTAGTGGCACCAGGGAATCCAAATGTAATGAATTTTGTGAGTGATTCCAAAAATGTTGATCATTAAAACTAAAAGTGGATTTGCCTCGTTCGGCAGAGGAATCTCAACAGTTCACCAATCCTGTGAACGGGTTTGGAATCATGTTTTTATACATTAACAACGAAGTTGGTCAGTGGGAAGCTTGTATAGTAGAGCTTTGTCAACAGAAAGAGAGTAATGAAGTGATGTACAGGACTTCAAGGAGGAGCAGCCAACCTTCTGATACAGGATGCAGTGATTCATATTAAAACTGTCACCTGTGATAAAGTGAAGGATGCCACGGTAGACTGACTGCATCCAATGGTTTCAGATTAGTGGCTGCTACACTCCCATGAATGGTGTCACCTGTGATAAAGTGAAGGATGCCACAGTAGACTGACTGCATCCAATGGTTTCAGATTAGTGGCTGCTACACTCCCATGAATGGTGTCACCTGTGATAAAGTGAAGGATGCCACGGTAGACTGACTGCATCCAATGGTTTCAGATTAGTGGCTGCTACACTCCCATGAATGGTGTCACCTGTGATAAAGTGAAGGATGCCACGGTAGACTGACTGCATCCAATGGTTTCAGATTAGTGGCTGCTACACTCCCATGAATGGTGTCACCTGTGATAAAGTGAAGGATGCCACGGTAGACTGACTGCATCCAATGGTTTCAGATTAGTGGCTGCTACACTCCCATGAATGGTGTCACCTGTGATAAAGTGAAGGATGCCACGGTAGACTGACTGCATCCAATGGTTTCAGATTAGTGGCTGCTACACTCCCATGAATGGTGTCACCTGTGATAAAGTGAAGGATGCCACGGTAGACTGACTGCATCCAATGGTTTCAGATTAGTGGCTGCTACACTCCATGAATGGTGTCACCTGTGATAAAGTGAAGGATGCTAGATTCCAATGGTTTCAGATTAGTGGCTGCTACACTCCCATGAATGGTGTCACCTGTGATAAAGTGAAGGATGCTACGGTAGACTGACGACATCCAATGGTTTCAGATTAGTGGCTGCTACACTCCCATGAATGGTGTCACCTGTGATAAAGTGAAGGATGCCACGGTAGACTGACTGCATCCAATGGTTTCAGATTAGTGGCTGCTACACTCCCATGAATGGTGTCACCTGTGATAAAGTGAAGGATGCCACGGTAGACTGACGGCATCCAATGGTTTAAGATTAGTGGCTGCTACACTCCCATGAATGGTGTCACCTGTGATAAAGTGAAGGATGCCACGGTAGACTGACGTTATCCAATGGTTTCAGATTAGTGGCTGCTACACTCCCAATGAATGGTGTCACCTGTGATAAAGTGAAGGATGCCACGGTAGACTGACTGCATCCAATGGTTTAAGATTAGTGGCTGCTACACTCCCATGAATGGTGTCACCTGTGATAAAGTGAAGGATGCTACGGTAGACTGACGTCATCCAATGGTTTCAGATTAGTGGCTGCTACACTCCCATGAATGGTGTCACCTGTGATAAAGTGAAGGATGCCACGGTAGACTGACGACATCCAATGGTTTCAGATTAGTGGCTGCTACACTCCCATGAATGGTGTCACCTGTGATAAAGTGAAGGATGCCACGGTAGACTGACGACATCCAATGGTTTAAGATTAGTGGCTGCTACACTCCCATGAATGGTGTCACCTGTGATAAAGTGAAGGATGCCACGGTAGACTGACTACATCCAATGGTTTCAGATTAGTGGCTGCTACACTCCCATGAATGGTGTCACCTGTGATAAAGTGAAGGATGCCACGGTAGACTGACTGCATCCAATGGTTTCAGATTAGTGGCTGCTACACTCCCATGAATGGTGTCACCTGTGATAAAGTGAAGGATGCCACGGTAGACTGACGACATCCAATGGTTTCAGATTAGTGGCTGCTACACTCCCATGAATGGTGTCACCTGTGATAAAGTGAAGGATGCCACGGTAGACTGACTGCATCCAATGGTTTCAGATTAGTGGCTGCTACACTCCCATGAATGGTGTCACCTGTGATAAAGTGAAGGATGCCACGGTAGACTGACGACATCCAATGGTTTCAGATTAGTGGCTGCTACACTCCCATGAATGGTGTCACCTGTGATAAAGTGAAGGATGCCACGGTAGACTGACTGCATCCAATGGTTTCAGATTAGTGGCTGCTACACTCCCATGAATGGTGTCACCTGTGATAAAGTGAAGGATGCCACGGTAGACTGACTGCATCCAATGGTTTCAGATTAGTGGCTGCTACACTCCCATGAATGGTGTCACCTGTGATAAAGTGAAGGATGCCACGGTAGACTGACTGCATCCAATGGTTTCAGATTAGTGGCTGCTACACTCCCATGAATGGTGTCACCTGTGATAAAGTGAAGGATGCCACGGTAGACTGCATCTGAAGTATTTCAATGAAAATTAGAAAACATCATTTAGTTTTTACTGCATGAAGTACCATTCTAAGTCAACAAGGACTTTCTGCTAGGTGACAAAATCCGACTGCAGCTCCAACAGCCTGGTCAGCCGTAGAGGCAAAAGCTTACATAACAGTGTCATCTGCACACAAATGAATGTTACAGGTTTTTGCTTATAGACCAATATTATTTATATAAATAGTGAAGAGGACAGGTCCCAAAATCAACCCCCGGCAGGACACCTTTAGCAATTTCAAAGTAACTGGACTTGACACCATCAGAAAGCACGTAGTGTCCTATCTGACAGATACAGTTGAAGTCAGAAGTTTACATACACCTGAGCCAAATACATTTAAACTCAGTTTTTCACAATTCCTGACACTTAATCCTAGTAAAAATTCCCTGTGGTCAGTAAGGATCACCACTTTATTTTAAGAATGTGAAATGTCAGAATAATAGTAGAGAGAATTATTTATTTCAGCTTTTATTTATTTCATCACATTCCCAGTGGGTCAGAAGTTTACATACGCTCAAATAGTATTTGGTCGCATTGCCTTAAAATTTTGAAACTTTCTTCTTCTACAAGCTTCCCACAATAAGTTGGATGAATTCTTTAGAATTTTGGCCCATTCCTCCTGACAGACCTGGTGTAACTGAGTCAGGTTTGTAGGCCTTAAAAAGCTTGTACACGCTTTTTAAGTTCTGCCCACACATTTTCTATAGGATTGATGTCAGGGCTTTGTGATGGCCACTCCAATACCTTGACTTTGTTGTCCTTAAGCCATTTTGCCACAATGTTGGAAGTCATTGTCCATTTGGAAGAACCATTTGCGACCAAGCTTTAACTTCCTGACTGATGTCTTGAGATGTTGCTTCAATATATCCACACAATTTTCCTCCCTCATGAAGCCATCTATTTTGTGAAGTGCACCAGTCCCTCCTGCAGAAAAGCACCCCCACAACATGATGCTGCCACCCCCTTACTTCACGGTTGGGATGGTGTTCTTCGGCTTGCAAGCATCCCCTTATTCCTTCAAACATAACAATGGTTATTATGTCCAAACAGTTCTATTTTTGTTTCATCAGACCAGAGGACATCCAAAAAGATATTTGGTACGATATTTGTCCCCATGTGCAGTTCCAAACCGTAGTCTGGCTTTTTTATGGCGGTTTTGGAGCAGTGGCTTCTTCCTTTGCTGAGTTGCCTTTCAGGTTATGTCAATATAGAACTTGTTTCACTGTGGATATACATACTTTTGTACCTGTTTCCTCCAGCATCTTCACAAGTACCTTTGTTGTTCTGGGATTGATTTGCACTTTTCGCACCAAAGTACGTTCATCTCTAGGAGACAGAACGCGTCTCTTTCCTGAGCGGCATGATGGCTGCATGGTCCCATGGTGTTTATACTTGCGTACTATTGTTTGTACAGATGAACGTGGTAACTTCAGGCATTTGGAAATTGCTCCCAAGGTTGAACCAGGCTTGTGGAGGTCTACAATTTTTTTCTGAGGTCTTGGCTGATTTCTTTTGATTTTCCCATGATGTCAAGCAAAGAGGCACGGAGTTTGAAGGTAGGCCTTGAAATGCATTCACAGGTACACCTCCAATTGACTCAAATTATGTCAATTAGCCTATCAGAAGCTTCTAAAGCCATGACATAATTTTCTGGAATTCTCCAAGCTGTTTAGTCAGTCACTTTAGTGTATGTAAACTTCTGACCCACTGGAATTGTGATACAGTGAATAAGTGAAATAATCTGTCTAAACAATGGCTGGAAAAATGACTTGTCATGCAAAAAGTAGATGTCCTGAACGACTTGCCAAAACTAATAAGAAATTTGTGTTCATAAGAAATTTGTGAAGTAGTTAAAAAAACGAGTTTTAATGACTCCTACCTAAGTGTATGTAAACTTCTGACTTCAACTGTAGTTCCAAAACCACTTGCAAGACGCCTGGTCGAGGCCCATTTCAGACAACCTTTTGAATGGGTAGACGGTTGACAGTATCGAAGGCCTTGGACAGGTCTATAAATATGGCAGCGTAGTGATTCCTATTATCTAATCAATTTAATATATAATTTAAGACAAGCGCAGCTGCTGAACCAGACTGGTACACATTAAGAATATAATTTGAAGTTAACGTTCTTAGCTGAGAATTTGCCAGTGATTGCCTTGCAAAAATATTACAATCTAGTTTAGAAACTGGGCGGTAGGTATCCAGGTCAGAAGGATCCCTGCCTTTGTGAAGGGGAAGGACATACTGATCTTAGGGATAGCCCCAGAAGCTGCAGTAGAAAGGGATCAAGTGAATCCGCAAGGATCCCTGCCTTTGTGAAGGGGAAAGACATGCTGATCTTAGGGATAGCCCCAGAAGCTGCAGTAGAAAGGGATCAAGCGAATCCGCAAGGATCCCTGCCTTTGTGAAGGGGAAAGACATGCTGATCTTAGGGATAGCCCCAGAAGCTGCAGTAAAAAGGGATCAAGCGAATCCGCAAGGATCCCTGCCTTTGTGAAGGGGAAAGACATGCTGATCTTAGGGATAGCCCCAGAAGCTGCAGTAGAAAGGGATCAAGCGAATCCGCAAGGATCCCTGCCTTTGTGAAGGGGAAAGACATGCTGATCTTAGGGATAGCCCCAGAAGCTGCAGTAGAAAGGGATCAAGCGAATCCGCAAGGATCCCTGCCTTTGTGAAGGGGAAAGACATGCTGATCTTAGGGATAGCCCAGTAGAAAGGGATCAAGCGAATCCGCAGGATCCCTGCCTTTGTGAAGGGGAAAGACATGCTGATCTTAGGGATAGCCCCAGAAGGATCCCTCCCTGCCTTTGTGAAGGGGAAAGACATGCTGATCTTAGGGATAGCCCCAGAAGCTGCAGTAGAAAGGGATCAAGCGAATCCGCAAGGATCCCTGCCTTTGTGAAGGGGAAAGACATGCTGATCTTAGGGATAGCCCAGTAGAAAGGGATCAAGCGAATCCGCAAGGATCCCTGCCTTTGTGAAGGGGAAAGACATGCTGATCTTAGGGATAGCCCCAGAAGCTGCAGTAGAAAGGGATCAAGCGAATCCGCAAGGATCCCTGCCTTTGTGAAGGGGAAAGACATGCTGATCTTAGGGATAGCCCCAGAAGCTGCAGTAGAAAGGGATCAAGCGAATCCGCACCAGTGGATTGTTGAACACATACTTTTTGCAAGGCACTTAATACATCATGGACGTGCATCATTCTATTCTATCTGTTTTAGAGGTGAATAAAGGACTCCATCTAGTGGAACTTGAGATATTTTCAGAAACCATTCTTTCAAACAGATGGCCAGCTGAGGCAAAATGCCCATTAAAAGCACCACAAATGTCTGTCTGTTATGGGACCAGGGGCTGTCTTAACCTGCTGGGGCACTGAGGAAGTGGATTTTAGTTGTTTTTATTGTTGTTGATTTGACCACTTTCCAGAATTTAGCTGGATTTCCACCACTCTCAGATAAGCAATGTCAACATACTTATTGAATTGTGTTTCTAACCAGAGTAAGACATCTATTTCTGAAATGTCTAAAGGACTGCCAGTCAGAGGTAGAATCAGTCAATCTAGCCTTAGCCCAAGCTAATTTTCTTTCATTAAATCTTTAAGACAATTGATGCGTGAACCATGGGTAGATCTGTCCTTTAACCTTAATATCTTATATGGGGCATGGTTATCTGCAACAGAGATAAACAGAGAGGTAAAACGTTTAAGTTTCTGATCATTAGGCATCTTAGAGGACTCCATGACTCTGCCCCTTTGTACTGATCATTAGGCCGCTTAGACAGGATTTCCTCACACAGGCACATATACACCCACCCTACCCCACATACACCCACCTATCATGAGGTTGGCCTGGGGGTTAGGTTTATGACAGTCATAAATACCTCTTTCCCCCTTTTTCCTCTCTCTACCCTACTGATGTTACATTTGCAAACCTCTTGGATAACATTTCCCCCCATCAGAAGGTGGGGGGAAATTAACTATATTCTGGTAATCCGACCTACTGAACAAATGCGGTGGTATGAATATGATGTTAGTTTGGTTGTCATCTGAGACATTCTCATCAATGATAAGATGACATAAACTCTACAGTGGAAAGTCTACACTGGAAAGTCTACACATCAGAGTTATCGGATTCACATGGAATTGTTGTTCAATTTAAATGTTTGAATATAAAATGATTTGTGATGGGATGAAATGTGATTTTAGCTTCTAAAATGTGAGATTTGAGTTTTCATAAGATCGGGCTCTGCTCAATCAGTGGACCGCCCCTGTGAAGGGACATGGGCTATAAAACTGTTCAAACACGCCCTCCTCTCCCTTCCTATATAAGCCCTTGACGACAATATAACCTCCTGTTCCGAGGATGTGAGGACGACGGTCCGATGTCAGAATGTTTCAGATAATAACCACAGAACGAAGCAAACATCAGCGTGAGCTTTGGTTGCGAATGGTATGAACTTTGAACTCTTATTCACTACAGAAGTGATACCTCCTAGCTGTTGAGTTAGCAACAGCCGCTGCAAATGAGGGTTGGGAAGGAACAGACAGAGTAGGCCGTCTACCACACAACGACATTACTACAACGTATTCCATTTACCAGCAGTCATTCTTCAAAGGACGAAGGACTCGGTTGGGCAACACGGCCTTCCATCTACCACCAACCTACCGAAGCACAGCTCAGAGTAAATATTTATTGCATTTTCCAAATGGGTGGTAATTTAGAATGCGTAAGATACTGTATTTACGATAGCACAGCTTCACCCTTTGTTCCTCAGTCTTCTCACTCTTTCACTCAAACCCAGCCCCTTTTGTGTAACAAGCTGTCATATCTGTTCCGCCCGCTAGGGACGTTTTCCTTTATGACGTAATGTGTAATCAAGTTATGATTTAATGATGTGTAATTCTGTGTGATTAGTTAGGTATTTAGTAAATAAATAATTAAACCCAATTTTGTATTGCTGGTTCAACTTGTTAGCCAGGGTTCGTGTAAAATATTACTAGGTCTTTCAGAGTTTATTCGGAAGATAACAGCTCTATGAATATTATTTAGTGCTGGTTACTGGCCCAACGCTCTAACCACTAGGCCACCTGCTGGTTACTGGCCCAACGCTCTAACCACTAGGCCGCCTGCTGGTTACTGGCCCAACGCTCTAACCACTAGGCCGCCTGCTGGTTACTGGCCCAACGCTCTAACCACTAGGCCGCCTGCTGGTTACTGGCCCAACGCTCTAACCACTAGGCCGCCTGCTGGTTACTGGCCCAACGCTCTAACCACTAGGCCGCCTGCTGGTTACTGGCCCAACGCTCTAACCACTAGGCCGCCTGCTGGTTACTGGCCCAACGCTCTAACCACTAGGCCGCCTGCTGGTTACTGGCCCAACGCTCTAACCACTAGGCCGCCTGCTGGTTACTGGCCCAACGCTCTAACCACTAGGCCGCCTGCTGGTTACTGGCCCAACGCTCTAACCACTAGGCCGCCTGCTGGTTACTGGCCCAACGCTCTAACCACTAGGCCGCCTGCTGGTTACTGGCCCAACGCTCTAACCACTAGGCCGCCTGCTGGTTACTGGCCCAACGCTCCAACCACTAGGCCGCCTGCTGGTTACTGGCCCAACGCTCTAACCACTAGGCCGCCTGCTGGTTACTGGCCCAACGCTCTAACCACTAGGCCGCCTGCTGGTTACTGGCCCAACGCTCTAACCACTAGGCCGCCTGCTGGTTACTGGCCCAACGCTCTAACCACTAGGCCGCCTGCTGGTTACTGGCCCAACGCTCTAACCACTAGGCCGCCTGCTGGTTACTGGCCCAACGCTCTAACCACTAGGCCGCCTGCTGGTTACTGGCCCAACGCTCTAACCACTAGGCCGCCTGCTGGTTACTGGCCCAACGCTCTAACCACTAGGCCGCCTGCTGGTTACTGGCCCAACGCTCTAACCACTAGGCCACCTGCCGCCCCAAATATCAAAACATTATTTCAACAGCTCCAAAGCAATTGCCTGTCCATTGTTGTGGGGACCACTGACTGTCTTTATTCTATCAACAAGACTGCTGGTAACTCTTAACTGTTTAGGACATGAAGTCTCCTAAATATCTGTCGACCGGCCAGTGACTGATGCGGTGTATTCCTCAATGTCATCGGAAGAATCTCTGAACATGTTCCAGTCTGTGAAAGCAAAACAGTCCTATAGTTTAGCATCTGCTTCATCAGACCACTTTTTTATAGACCGAGTCACTGGTCCTCCCTGCTTAAATTTTAGCTTGTAAGCAGGAATCGGGAGGATAGAGATGTGGTCGGATTTACCAAATGGAGGGCGAAGGAGAGCTTTGTACACGTCTCTGTGTGTGGAGTACAGGTGACCTACATTTTTTCCCCTCTGGTTGCACATTTAACATGTTGATAGAAATTTGGTAGAACTGCTTTAAGTTTCCCTGCATTAGTCTCCGGCCACTAGGAGCGCCGCCTCTGGGTGAGTGGTTTCCTGTTTTCTTATTTCCTTATACAGCTGACTGAGTGCGGTCTTAGTGCCAGCATCTGTCTGTGGTGGTAAATAAACAGCCACGAAAAGTATAGCTGAAAACTCTCTAGGCAAGTAGTGTGGCCTGCAGTCTATCACAATATACTCTACTTCAGGCGAGCAAACTCTAGAGACTTTCTTAGATTTCATTTACCAGCTGTTGTTTACAAATATACACAGACCACCCCCCCCCCTCGTCTTACCGGAGTGTGCTGTTCTATCTTGCCGGTGCAGCGTATATCCCGCTGGCTAAATATCCATGTCGTCATTCAGCCACGATTCCGTGAAACATAAACTGTAATATCCTTTGCTGTCCCGTTGGTAGGATATTCGTGATTGTACCTCTTCTAATTTATTGTCCAATGATTGCACATTGGTGAATAGTATTGACGGTAACGGCAGCATTCCCAGTCACCTTCTCCGGGTCCTGACCAGGCATCCGGCTCTTTGTCCTCTGTACCTGCGTCGCTTCCTCTTGCAAATAACGGGGATGTCGGTTCTGTGGTGTGTTTGGAGAATGTCTTGTGCGTCATCTTTGTTGTAGAAAAAATCTTTGTCTAATCCGAGGTGAGTGATCTCTGTCCTGATATCCAGAAGATCTTTGTCTAATCCGAGGTGAGTGATCTCTGTCCTGATATCCAGAAGATCTTTGTCTAATCCGAGGTGAGTGATCTCTGTCCTGATATCCAGAAGATCTTTGTCTAATCCGAGGTGAGTGATCTCTGTCCTGATATCCAGAAGATCTTTGTCTAATCCGAGGTGAGGATCTCTGTCCTGATATCCAGAAGATGTCTAATCTGAGTGATCTGTCCTGATATCCAGAAGATCTTTGTCTAATCCGAGGTGAGTGATCGCTGTCCTGATATCCAGAAGATCTTTGTCTAATCCGAGGTGAGTGATCTCTGTCCTGATATCCAGAAGATCTTTGTCTAATCCGAGGTGAGTGATCTCTGTCCTGATATCCAGAAGATCTTTGTCTAATCCGAGGTGAGTGATCTCTGTCCTGATATCCAGAAGATCTTTGTCTAATCCGAGGTGAGTGATCTCTGTCCTGATATCCAGAAGATCTTTGTCTAATCCGAGGTGAGTGATCTCTGTCCTGATATCCAGAAGATCTTTGTCTAATCCGAGGTGAGTGATCTCTGTCCTGATATCCAGAAGATCTTTGTCTAATCCGAGGTGAGTGATCTCTGTCCTGATATCCAGAAGATCTTTGTCTAATCCGAGGTGAGTGATCTCTGTCCTGATATCCAGAAGATCTTTGTCTAATCCGAGGTGAGTGATCTCTGTCCTGATATCCAGAAGATCTTTGTCTAATCCGAGGTGAGTGATCTCTGTCCTGATATCCAGAAGATCTTTGTCTAATCCGAGGTGAGTGATCTCTGTCCTGATATCCAGAAGATCTTTGTCTAATCCGAGGTGAGTGATCTCTGTCCTGATATCCAGAAGATCTTTGTCTAATCCGAGGTGAGTGATCGCTGTCCTGATATCCAGAAGATCTTTGTCTAATCCGAGGTGAGTGATCGCTGTCCTGATATCCAGAAGATCTTTGTCTAATCCGAGGTGAGTGATCTCTGTCCTGATATCCAGAAGATATTTTTTGCTGTAAGATACGGTTGCAGAAACATTATGTACAAAATAAGTTACAAATAACTCGGGGGGAACACAAAGGCACAATTGGTTGGCCGCCTGTAAAACTGCTGCCATTTCTTCCGGCGCCATTTTGTTGAATAATGATGGTATAGTGGGAGTGGTTGTATAGTGGGAGTGGTTGTATAGTGGGAGTGGTTGTATAGTGGGAGTGGGAGTGGTAGTATAGTGGGAGTGGTAGTATAGTGGTAATATCATCTCTATTCTCTTTTAATGGAGAGGTGGTGTTAATTTACAGCTTCAGGCTGCATGGCCTCATTTCACATCTACAGTGATGTGCAATGTTTGGTTTCAGTTCCACAGCTGAATGTGACGGCTCCACAGCTGAATGTGACGGCTCCGCAGCTGAATGTGACTGCTCCACAGCTGAATGTGACTGCTCCACAGCTGAATGTGACTGCTCCACAGCTGAATGTGACTGCTCCACAGCTGAATGTGACGGCTCCGCAGCTGAATGTGACGGCTCCGCAGCTGAATGTGACGGCTCCGCAGCTGAATGTGACGGCTCCGCAGCTGAATGTGACGGCTCCGCAGCTGAATGTGACTGCTCCGCAGCTGAATGTGACTGCTCCGCAGCTGAATGTGACGGCTCCACAGCTGAATGTGACGGCTCCACAGCTGAATGTGACGGCTCCACAGCTGAATGTGACGGTTCCACAGCTGAATGTGACTGCTCCACAGCTGAATGTGACGGCTCCGCAGCTGAATGTGACGGCTCCGCAGCTTAACGTGACGGCTCCGCAGCTGAATGTGACGGCTCCGCAGCTGAATGTGACGGCTCCGCAGCTGAATGTGACGGCTCCGCAGCTGAACGTGACGGCTCCGCAGCTGAACGTGACGGCTCCGCAGCTGAACGTGACTGCTCCACAGCTGAATGTGACGGCTCCGCAGCTGAACGTGACGGCTCCGCAGCTGAACGTGACGGCTCCGCAGCGGAACGTGACGGCTCCGCAGCTGAACGTGACGGCTCCACAGCTGAACGTGACGGCTCCACAGCTGAACGTGACTGCTCCACAGCTGAATGTGACGGCTCCACAGCTGAACGTGACGGCTCCGCAGCTGAACGTGACGGCTCCGCAGCTGAATGTGACGGCTCCGCAGCTGAATGTGACTGCTCCACAGCTGAATGTGACGGCTCCGCAGCTGAACGTGACTGCTCCGCAGCTGAACGTGACTGCTCCACAGCTGAATGTGACGGCTCCGCAGCTGAATGTGACTGCTCCGCAGCTGAATGTGACTGCTCCGCAGCTGAATGTGACTGCTCCGCAGCTGAATGTGACTGCTCCGCAGCTGAATGTGACGGCTCCGCAGCTGAATGTGACGGCTCCGCAGCTGAATGTGACTGCTCCGCAGCTGAATGTGACGGCTCCGCAGCTGAATGTGACTGCTCCGCAGCTGAATGTGACGGCTCCGCAGCTGAATGTGACTGCTCCGCAGCTGAATGTGACGGCTCCGCAGCTGAATGTGACTGCTCCGCAGCTGAATGTGACGGCTCCGCAGCTGAACGTGACGGCTCCGCAGCTGAACGTGACGGCTCCGCAGCTGAACGTGTGACGGCTCCGCAGCTGAATGTGACTGCTCCGCAGCTGAATGTGACGGCTCCGCAGCTGAATGTGACGGCTCCGCAGCTGAACGTGTGACGGCTCCACAGCTGAATGTGACGGCTCCGCAGCTGAATGTGACGGCTCCGCAGCTGAATGTGACTGCTCCGCAGCTGAATGTGACTGCTCCGCAGCTGAATGTGACGGCTCCGCAGCTGAATGTGACGGCTCCGCAGCTGAATGTGACGGCTCCGCAGCTGAACGTGTGACGGCTCCGCAGCTGAACGTGTGACGGCTCCGCAGCTTAACGTGACGGCTCCGCAGCTGAACGTGACGGCTCCGCAGCGGAACGTGACGGCTCCGCAGCGGAACGTGACGGCTCCGCAGCGGAACGTGACGGCTCCGCAGCTGAACGTGACTGCTCCGCAGCTGAATGTGACGGCTCCGCAGCTGAATGTGACTGCTCCGCAGCTGAATGTGACTGCTCCGCAGCTGAATGTGACGGCTCCGCAGCTGAATGTGACTGCTCCGCAGCTGAATGTGACTGCTCCGCAGCTGAATGTGACGGCTCCGCAGCTGAATGTGACTGCTCCGCAGCTGAATGTGACTGCTCCGCAGCTGAATGTGACGGCTCCGCAGCTGAACGTGACTGCTCCGCAGCTGAATGTGACTGCTCCGCAGCTGAATGTGACTGCTCCGCAGCTGAACGTGACTGCTCCGCAGCTGAACGTGACTGCTCCGCAGCTGAACGTGACGGCTCCGCAGCTGAACGTGACGGCTCCGCAGCTGAACGTGACGGCTCCGCAGCTGAACGTGACGGCTCCGCAGCTGAACGTGACGGCTCCGCAGCTGAACGTGACGGCTCCGCAGCTGAACGTGACGGCTCCGCAGCTGAACGTGACGGCTCCGCAGCTGAACGTGACGGCACCGCAGCTGAACGTGACTGCACCGCAGCTGAACGTGACTGCACCGCAGCTGAACGTGACTGCTCCGCAGCTGAATATGGGTCGGAGAAGAGTCGACTTGAGTAACTGGGATATGTGTTTGTTTTTCCATACTAAACAACATAGGCCTAGTTGAATGTACTGTCTGTAAGTCACTCTGGATAAGAGTGTCTGATTAACACTTTAGCCTACTCTGAATGAACATAAAGGCAAGCGTTAAGAGACCTATAGCCAAGCCTATAGGATTTATTATCATGGCAGTGAAGAAGGTTTCCTACTGAGACTGGTGGTGCATCTGTCAGCCATTACCCCAGCACGGCTTTGGTGTGTGTGTGTGTGTGTGTGTGTGTGTGTGTGTGACTTGCCTAGTTAAATAAAGGTCAAATTAAAAATAAATAATAATAATTGACCATTCTGCACACACAGGCCGCAGGACCTCAGATGGGAAGATGGGGCGAAGGTACTAGGGTGTGTTTTGGTGCAGATAACACGTACACCGTGTATCTAGCTAGTGTTGTCCATGGACAACATTGGGCCCCCTAGAATTACATAAAGAACATTTAATTGAATAAGATCTCTGTTGGACCCACCCAAAGTGAACGCTCTCCAGAAAAGCTGCAGAAGTGTTTTTTATGAGGGGTCGCAGGTCAGATCTAGTGTAAATCTGGGGCAACACCTCAGTGGGAGAGCTTTGAAGACATTCACGGGGTGCTTCTGCTTTATGAGAATAAGTCAGTGTGACCTCAGGCGGATACCAGGGTGTGTTTTGGTACACACACACACAACACGTTGCTACTTTGCTCGTTAACTTGAACATGGAAAAGGCTTGACTATGTGATCTAAAGACCCTCAAACTGCACTTAGCGTATCTATTGATTTAGATATGCCAGCGAGGCGAACACCATACGCAGTGTCATTATATTGATACACTCTGAATCGGGTTGTTTAGGGCAGGGCTGGAACAAAAGCCTGCCCACACACTAGTGGCACTCCTGTAGTTTTGAAGAGCCCTTCCCCTAAAGGCTGTGGTTGCTTGTCTGTGTTCCAAAGGGCCTATAGGCTGAGCCCTATGGGCCCTGGTCAAAAGTAGTGCACAATATACTGAATAGAGTGCCATTTGGGATATAACCTTTGACCCTTGGGGCCACATGCTGCCAGTGTTTCTCTTCTTGGCCACGGGGGGGCATCACTTTCCCATAGCCAAGACTAGGCAGAGGCAAGGCAGGCACTAGGTAGGCAGGCAGGCACAGCTGGTGAGTGGCAGACACTGGGTGGTTTTATGGGGCATCTCCCCACTCCCACATGGCATGGCAGTGGGGAGGCTGTTTGAAGTTGGGCCTGGTTCACCTCAGGGTGTGGAGGGAGAGATGGAGGAAGGGAGATGGAGCGAGGGAGGTTGTCCATTGTTTGGCAGCACTGCAGAGCCAAGCCAAGCGTCTGGAGCACAGCATGGGAAAGCACAGTGTGTGTGTGGAGTGTTGTCTGGTACTCTGGGCAATATGGTGGCTGCAGTAAGGACGAGGCTGTGTAGTTAAAGTAGAATCAGATCAGAAGACTTATGAGAAAGCACAGTGTGTGTGGAGTGTTGTCTGGTACTATGGGCAATATGGTGGCTGCAGTAAGGAAGAGTCTGCGTAGTTAAAGTAGAATCAGATCAGAAGACTTATGAGAAAGCCAGTGCCATGGAAGACTTCATTAAATACGTTGTATAGCCTAGATTAGACCAGCCTTCTTTGTTGTGAGTTTTTAATAAAAAGCTCATTTATCTAGTTTGTTGATGAGATGTGACAGAGGGGTTTGGATACGAGGTGGTTTGTGGACGATCTCCAGCGGTGCTTAGCTTGAGGACGATGACTAGTCTAGACAGCGCCCATGACATCATTTGTTAAACATCATCACACTAGCTAGCTACTGTTGTTTTGGTGAGAGTGACACACAACCACTCCTGCCCCTCTTGACCACAGGCAATTGTTAGGAAGACTGTGCAGTGGCACCTTTGTGTGTGTCATATCTGCTGTTATATGATTAGGCTAACCTCTCTCTCCACCTCTCTCTCCCCCTCTCTCTCTCTCCCCTTCTCTCTCTCCCCTTCTCTCTCTCCCCTTCTCTCTCTCCACCTCTCTCTCTCCACCTCTCTCTCTCCCCCTCTCTCTCTCCCCTCTCTCTCTCCCCTTCTCTCTCTCCACCTCTCTCTCTCCACCTCTCTCTCTCCCCTTCTCTCTCTCCCCTCTCTCTCTCCACCTCTCTCTCTCCACCTCTCTCTCTCCACCTCTCTCTCGTCAGACACAGATCCTCGTCAGTTGGAGAAGCAGGAGCAGCAGCAGCCCACCTATGTTGCCCTCAGCTACATCAACAGGTGAGCAGGCTACTAGCCTAACCCTAACATATACTTAACCCTAACCTATACTTAACCCTAACCTATACTTAACCCTAACCTATACTTAATCCTAACCTATACTTAACCCTAACCTATACTTAACCCTAACCTATACTTAACCCTAACCTATACTTAACCCTAACCTATACTTAATCCTAACCTATACTTAACCCTAACCTATACTTAACCCTAACCTATACTTAACCCTAACCTATACTTAACCCTAACCTATACTTAACCCTAACCTATACTTAACCCTAACCTATACTTAACAAAAATATGAATACAACAATTTCCAAGATTTTGCTGAGTTACAGTTCATTAAAGAAAATCAGTCCATTTAAATAAATAAATTAGGCCCTAATCTATGGATTTTACGTGACTGGGCAGGGGCGCAGCCATGGGTAGGCCCACCCACTTGGGAGCCAGACCCACCCAATGGGGACCCAGGCCCAGCCAATCAGAATGAGTTTTCCCCCACAAAAGGGCTTTATTACAGACAGAAATACTCCTGAAGACTATTTGTTCAGTGTATTTGTTACCAATCAGACCTTGAACCATGTCTCAAAGGATCATGGTTCTGAAATCCCTAATGAATGCTATTCTTATGGTTCAGTTTAAACTCTCCTAACTCTGGCCAGAAAAGGCATGAATGACCAAATGTCATTAGTAAATAGATGAAACAGTTACTTATGTCAGTATGACCGTGTGGAGGTTTGTGTTTGAGGTCTAAGTCCATGCAACAGTAGAGGTAAGAACATGCCTTCAGCTCACTCAACAGCTAGCCTGAAATGTCACCAATGGTGCTATCCAATAGGATCCTTTTCTATAGCACAACTGGTTGGTGCGTTGTCAAGAAGGGCAGCCACGTGTGTTTGTGATCAGAATACCTCTGGTTGGAGCCCAGTAAGGGGACCGGGACAGTGGAGGAAGAAAAGCTTTTAGCAGTGAACTGATGTCCTTTCATAGGGCCATGAACTTCAGCTTCCAAGGGAATCTGGTCCGTGTGTGTGTCTCTCTTAGTTCCACTAGCAACTTCCATCTAGCAGCAGTCAGCCTCATCTGGTGGATAAGTCAGTTTAATTGTGTTAGCGTTGGGTAATAGGATGTTATATAGCCCTGGGTCCTACATTACTAGACCAAGATGACATTTCAATCTCATCCCAGTTCTCCATTCAATCACCATATCAAAGAGGTTTAAAGGGCTGAGGCACTCTGAGGCAGCAGTGTAACTGTGTAATAAAGGGCTGGCTACCGCTGTCTGTCTCCCTGTCTTTAGACACATCTGATGTGGTTTCACATTTCATCTGTTCATTTCACTTCTGCTTTAACAGTGTCTGTGTGAACAGTTCCTTTTTATGACTTACGTTTACAGAATACTTTACAATGTAACAATGTTTGGTCAGAGATATAGGCCTTCTGTTAAACATGAAGTTTGGTCAGAGATATAGGCCTTCTGTTAAACATGAAGTTTGGTCAGAGATATAGGCCTTCTGTTAAACATGAAGTTTGGTCAGAGATATAGGCCTTCTGTTAAACATGAAGTTTGGTCAGAGATATAGGCCTTCTGTTAAACATGAAGTTTGGTCAGAGATATAGGCCTTCTGTTAAACATGAAGTTTGGTCAGAGATATAGGCCTTCTGTTAAACATGAAGTTTGGTCAGAGATATAGGCCTACTGTTAAACATGAAGTTTGGTTAGATATATAGGCCTTCTGTTAAACATGAAGTTTGGTCAGAGATATAGGCCTACTGTTAAACATGAAGTTTGGTCAGAGATATAGGCCTACTGTTAAACATGAAGTTTGGTCAGAGATATAGGCCTACTGTTAAACATGAAGTTTGGTTAGATATATAGGCCTACTGTTAAACATGAAGTTTGGTCAGAGATCTAGGCCTTCTGTTAAACGTGGGAGTGGTTTCAATGAATGATAGACTCAGCATATGTTGTTGTACAGTTACTTCAGCGATATGAGTTTGTAACCGAGGAGGTTCTGTGAACAACCACGCTGGCATGATGAGACTAACCTAAGATCCGACTTATGTTAACTCCTGAGCTAATAGCTAGGCTTTAGCTCAGCAGGCTAGCACAGCCTTGTGGCGCGCAAACCGAGTCGGTCATATATGATGTGTGGTTGTGTGTCCTCATCCCTCTCTCTCTGGCCCCTCCCTTGCCCAGGTTTATGACAGAGGCAGCGCGTCGGGGAGCAGCCTGAGAGGCTGACGAGGAAGGTGCACCCCAAGCTGTCTCAGTCTCTGACAGGCAGTCTGCCTCGTAGCAGTTACGTCTCCACTCCTCCCAGACGCAGCAGTGGGAACCTCACCCCTCCCGTCACACCCTCCTCCTCCTTCCGTAGCAGCACTCCTACAGGTAGGTTACCGGGACAACAGAGGACAGCACCGTCATCTAGGAGGCAGGCGTCAGTACTTTATGTAATATGGATGATGTCACTTCCTTGTCCCATATTTTAGTTTGGATCAGGAAATGCCTCTTAAGTTTGAGGAGAAGACATGGAGGTAATTCAGGGAAGATGGGTGCTGTAATGTCTCACAGCAGGGTCCTTAGAGAAGCATAGAGGGTTGACTCTCACAGTCAGTTGGTATAGTCATACACAGGGAAGGTACAGGGCTTATTTCATCAGAATCTCATCATTTTAAGTTGCCATGGTATTTGCTTACTTGTGTTCTTTGTTTGTGTCTTTCCCATGTTGCCACTTAGTAAGATATGCTGGGTTGTTCTCTCCTAGTTGCTGCTCCTTGTCTCTTTGGTTCTTGTGGTTGTGGAGCCAAATCTTATTTTGCATTGCCTTAACCCTGGGACCTTGTGAAACGGGCTAAATTCTTTCCCACAAAACAGCATTTTTTTCAGTCTCTCCACAAACTTGGGCTCAGTAATAAGGCAACAGTAGAACCCTGTGGGAACCCTACAGCCAGAACACATGTGGAAGGCTTGAGTCTGAATCTGTCTCGGCACATCAGCCGGTCCAAAACCCTTGAGGCTAGGATGCCCATGCCAGTCATAGGATGTGTCCCGAATGGCAGTCTATTATAGTGCACTATGGGCCTTATGGGCCCTGGTCAAAACTAATGCACTATATAGGGAATAAGGTGCCATTTGGGACTCAGCCTTAGACATTAACTGTGCTTGAATCAGAGCAGAGTACTGGAGTTGCTGAAATAGGAGTATTACTCTAATTGTTTATGGACGGCAGTAGGCACGTTTTATGACAAATCGTATTGTGATGGGTGGTGTGTGTGTGTGTGTGTGTGTGTGTGTGTGTGTGTGTGTGTGTGTGTGTGTGTGTTTCTCCCCTCCAGGCAGTGAGTATGATGAATTTGAGGTGGACTATGAGGAGTCAGACAGTGGTGAGTCCTGGACCACAGAGAGTGCCATTAGCTCCGAGTCTATCCTCAGCTCCATGTGTATGAACGGAGGAGAGGAGAAACCCTTCGCCTGCCCTGTGCCTGGCTGCAAGAAGAGATACAAGGTGGGCCAACCGCACTCAGTCCATTAATCAATACCATGTGTAAATGCTCTGACATGTGATCAGATGATTGCAACCAGATAATACAAGACGCATGTTATTACCGAGTGTAGATGGGGTCTCATATCCTCTCCCTTGCACTGCCCCATGAATAGAGCCAGGGGTATTCCATGTGACATGTCCAGGAAAAACCTCAAACAGCTTTTAACTGGAGCCCTGAGTTAAACTAAGAGCCAGAGTGTTTATTAATCAGGTCATGTGGTCAGGAACGTATCCTGTCTCTACCTACCTGTCTGTGTATATTGGCCAGATACATAGTCTGTGCTTTCTGTTCGAGTGTCTCCTTCTCATAAGACTCCAGATGAAAACCATCC
Organism: Oncorhynchus keta; assembly: GCF_023373465.1. Lineage (NCBI taxonomy): Eukaryota > Metazoa > Chordata > Actinopteri > Salmoniformes > Salmonidae > Oncorhynchus > Oncorhynchus keta. Next base: position 138,419 of record NW_026279227.1, on the reverse strand, counting down.
ATTAACCAAGATGTTGGTTTGGTCTGAAACAGACCAGGGCTCTGCATGCAGATAAAGCAACACCTCACGGCACAACACCTCTCCCATATTTGACCCAGATAGTCTGTGTCTATCTACTGATATGAAGGCCACGTGTGCCTTTTGTAAATTGATATAGTTCTGTCCTTGAGCTGTTCTTGTCTATTAATGTTCTGTGTTATGTCATGTTTCATGTTTCGTGTTGGACCCCAGACAGAGTAGCTGCTGCTATGTGAGGTCTATATAACATCCCAGGTCAAACACCGCCATCGTGTTCCTGCTGTTGAGAAAACAGGGTGTTGCAGCATGTCAACATCTTGACATAACATCCACGTCCACTGCAGTGATTTAGGGAGTTTTTCCAGGATGTACCATCTGGGTTGGATGTGTGTCTGGGATAAATGGTGCTCAGCTTGAGATAAATGGTGCTCAGCTTGAGATAAATGGTGCTCAGCTTGAGATAAATGGTGCTCAGCATGAGATAAATGGTGCTCAGCTTGAGACAATGGCATTGTTGATGTGAATGACAGGATTATGGCTGATGACACAGTTAGTAGACTCTAGACCATGTGTCAAACTCATTCCACGGAGGGCCACGTGCCAAACTCATTCCACGGAGGGCCACGTGCCAAACTCATTCCACGGAGGGCCACGTGCCAAACTCATTCCACGGAGGGCCACGTGCCAAACTCATTCCACGGAGGGCCACGTGCCAAACTCATTCCACGGAGGGCCACGTGCCAAACTCATTCCACGGAGGGCCACGTGCCAAACTCATTCCACGAGGGCCACGTAAACTACTCCAGTTAGGGCCACGTAAACTCTTACACGGAGACCACGTGAAACTCATTCCACGGAGGACCACGTAGACTAGGCTGTACAAGAAACTCATATAGGGCCAGTAGTAGACTAGGCCACGTAAACTCAACGGAGGGCCATGAAACTATTCCACGTTAGGGCCACGTAAACTCAGGAGGGCCACGTGTAAACTCAAGGAGGACCATGATAAATAGTTAGGAGGGCCACGAAACTCACTAGGCTGTACAAGAGACATGATATCATAGTTAGTCTTAGTAGAAAAACTAGGCTGTACAAGAAACATGATATATAGTTAGTAGTAGACTCATTCCACGGCTGTAGGTTAGTAGTAGACTCTAGGCTACAAGAAACATGATATATAGTTAGTAGTAGACTCTAGGCTGTACAAGAAACATGATATATAGTTAGTAGTAGACTCTAGGCTGTACAAGAAACATGATATATAGTTAGTAGTAGACTCTAGGCTGTACAAGAAACATGATATATAGTTAGTAGTAGACTAGGCTGTACAAGAGACATGATATATAGTTAGTAGTAGACTCTAGGCTGTACAAGAAACATGATATATAGTTAGTAGTAGACTCTAGGCTGTACAAGAAACATGATATATAGTTAGTAGTAGACTAGGCTGTACAAGAGACATGATATATAGTTAGTAGTAGACTCTAGGCTGTACAAGAAACATGATATATAGTTAGTAGTAGACTCTAGGCTGTACAAGAAACATGATATATAGTTAGTAGTAGACTCTAGGCTGTACAAGAAACATGATATATAGTTAGTAGAAGACTCTAGGCTGTACAAGAAACATGATATATACATTACCAGTCCAAAGATTGGACACCTACTCATTCCAGGGTTTTTCTTTATTTTTACTATTTTCTACATTAAGGAATAATAGTGAAGAACTCAAAACTATGAAATAACACATATGGAATCATGTAGTAACCAAAAAACTGTTAAACAAATATATTTTGAGTTTCTTCAAAATAGCCACCCTTTGCCTTGATGACAACTTTGTACTCTTGGCGTTCTCTCAACCAGCTTAGTGGAACGGTATCAAATACATCAATCCCATGGTTTCCATGGTTTCCAGGTGTTTGTTGCCATTCCATTCCCTCTGTTACAGCCGTATTATGAGCCGTCCTTTCCTCAGCAGCCTCCTGTGAACTCAATATACTTTAAAATGAGTAAAACCATTTTGAAACTGCGTCAATGATATTGTACCTACATTCATACAGTGTCTTGACTGTGTCCAGCTCACTGATAATCACTACATTCATACAGCCTCTTGACTGTGTCCAGCTCACTGATAATCACTACATTCATACAGTGTCTTGACTGTGTCCAGCTCACTGATAATCACTACATTCATACTGTGTCCAGCCTGATAATGTACTACATTCATACAGTGTCTTGACTGTGTCCAGCTCACTGATAATCACCCAAGTGAAGGCTAGAGTATAAACAAATATTGGACAATTGTTTTGCACATTTTTACAATGAGGAAGTATATTGTCATTGCAGCCCCCGGAGAGCGTTGAAGACCGAATGCGGCCCCCGGGGCTAAATGAAATTGACAGGCCTGCTCTGGGCTGTACAGGAAGCACGCAGAGATGAAGGACGTTGAGTTAGATCAGCTGACAGAAGACATCTGGACAATTATTCTTGAATCCTTTGCGAGATGTAGAAATGATGAAGTATATTTTTATTCTATCCTGTCACTAGGCTGTACAGTGCAAAGAGCTGTGTGGAGCACTGAGTCAGGTTTAGTTGACTGAAGACATCTCTAGGTGAATCTAGGGTACTGTAGTGTGGTGAGAGACTCATGACTGTTATAGGAGACTGATCCAGTGTTCTCCAAATCCAGTCAAAGACCCTGATTGGTTGAATATTTGAATCAGATGTGTGTGAATCAGGGCTAAATCAGAGGGCCCTGTACACACCCAGTAGCACCCCAGGACTGGAGTTGGTGACCACTGGACTAATTCAAACGTAGCTTACCCTCTTCCACTCTGTACTGTCCCCTCCCCCTCATTCAGAATGTGAACGGGATCAAGTACCACGCCAAGAACGGCCACCGGACACAGATCCACATCCGCAAGCCCTTCAAGTGCCGCTGTGGGAAGAGCTACAAGACGTCCCAGGGCCTGAGGCACCACACCATCAACTTCCACCCGCCAGTCTCCACTCACATCCACCCGCCAGTCTCTACCCACATCCACAAGATGCAGCAGTAGCACCGTCCCCACAGATAGAATCCCTTGAACATCATTCTGTTCTAGTGATTCTGTTTCTATGGACCCAGTACACTACTCTTTTATTGCATGCTTTAAAATGACCTTATTTGTGTATATATATATATTTAAACATTTTTTTGAATTTTTTTTTTGTATTTTCTTCACAGCTGTATACTTTTTCACATTTCAGCGATCATGTGTCTTTTTGATAACGTTTTTGGCACATAGGGCTTGCTGTTAAGATGATGCGTTTGAAAGAGAGCGTATTGCCACGTTCAAAACACCTCGGAACTCTCCCACTTCAGTGCAGGGATCTTTTCTTTTTGTGGGAATTCCGGACGGTCAACCAACTCGGAAACTCTGGCATCTTTCCAGAGCTCTGACTTTCCGACCTGAAAATCACTGACGTCATGATTTGACCTGTTTTTTCCCAATTGTCTTGACAGCACCATGAGTCAAGGTTCACAGCCAGGCTTCTGGGCTGTTTGCCAGAGCAAAACATGGTGGAACATTTACATACAGATATGTTGTGTAGATTGAAACTCAATGAATTTGACTTGAGTGTTCAGGTAATGCTGTGTTTGAAAAGAGGCATGAGAGTGATGAGGCCCGGGGAGAAAGCAAGCATCACCACCACACCATCACAAAACCTCAATGTTTGTCAAAGATGAAGATATATTCCTGAAGGATGTATAAACTTTAATAATCAGGTGTAAAATAGTAAGCTCTTATATTTTTCTTGCCGTGTTTTGTTCTGAAAGTGTATTTTTATGATTCACTTTGCCAGGATTTTCACTTGTTTTGTGTTTTTAGAACTAAAAGACTCAGGTGACAATTCACCACAATCCTGCCCGTGTGTTCTGATAGGATGCGTCCCAAACGGCACCCTATTCCCTATATAACTCACTACTTTTGACTAGAGCCATGAAGGTCCTGGTCAAACAAAAGTAGTGCACTATATAGGGAGCCATTTGGGAAACACAAAGTATTTTAGAGTCAGCTGTTATGCTGTTCACTGGAATCTTGGGATTGGGTGTCACAGCCGTCCCAGTTATCCAGAACCCTTCCATTCTAGGGTGCTGAGCAGTTATCCTCTTCGCCAAAGCCGTGTGAAGCATTTAAGCACTTTGTAGTAACCAGTTGCCAACAACTCTGCTGCTACACACACCAACCTGACATGTAGCAGTCACAGGAACTAGAGAGAGCCAGACTGGAAGAACTCAACCTTTCCAAGGAGTTTTGTTCAGATCTCCAGTGTTTTCCAGGGTGAGATTATGTATCTGGTTGCCTTGAATTGTAGACAACAAGAGTTCCAATCCAGTAAGTATCTGTGTATAGCTTCATAGTGACTCTTCAGGAATGGCTAACTTGAGTTACAGTAGACATTCTTGTCAAAATAAAACATGGCCAGATCTCAATTCTGGTCTATTGCTCCTCTTTTGTCCCTCTAGCCTCTATATGTAGTCTAATAAAAGGTACTGTGTCATACTGGTGATCAGAGAGAGCAAGGGGCTAATCAACAACCCAATCAAAACATCACAGAAATCAATGTCCTTATGGAACTACACGTTAAGGGTGCGTCCCAAATGGTAGCCTATTCCCTCTATAGTCCATATGGATCTGGTCAAAAGTAGTGCATTAAATAGGGAATAGGGTGCCATTTGGAATGCATTATGTAGATGGTCATTGACAGTATTATAATGCCAGTACATATGGAGGGAAGTATTTGATATATTGTGTATAGTAAATGTATTGTCTCAAGTGCATTAAATTATATTTTCATATGTTGCTGGAGAATGATGACCCTTACTGTGTGTGTATCCTATTTATTTAACTAGGCAAGTCCATTAAAGAACAAATTCTTATTTACAATGACGGCCTACCGGGGAACAGTGTGTTAATTGCCTTGTTCAGAGGCAGAAGGACAGATTTTTACCTTGTCAGCTGGAGGATTCCATCTTGCAACCTTTTTGGTTACTGGCTCTAACCACTAGGCTACCTGCCACCCCTATAAACTAAGGCAACAGCAGAGGTTGTTTTGTAACTGACTGATGTATGAGTGTAGCTGTGATCACAATACAACTGTCTCTGTGCTCCTGGACATTTCTGCACCATTACAGATGTTTTACATTAAAACATGGAGACCCAGGTCTGTTTTACAAAGGAGCCCTGACTGACTATGTACGTGTACAAGGCATGGAAGTAAGTGGCTATATTATAGGCTGATACTCTATATTGTTCCAAACAGACTTTATTAGTTAAGATTTCATTACATGGGACTCAAAGAAATCAAAAGTTTTCTATAATCGTGAAATAACAGAATCCTGGCATGCATGTTAATCAGTAGCGAAAGGTGAAACATAACTTCTTTATTCAGACAACCAAACCAGTGAACTAAATCATGAGAATCAACTGACACTAAAATATAACAGCTCTTTCTAACCAGACATACACATACTGAAAAAGATTGACGCCGTCGGCTCTTAAAAGATTATTCTACAATAGATGATTTAAAGATAAGATAATAATCAGGTTTAGAAGCAAATGATTTGTCCCGTCTGTCTGCATATAGTGCACCGAGGTGGCTGCTTTCTAAACATCATGAATACCTGAATTTGACTATGAAGCTCAGGGGAAAGCATTTGGGTTGGAACAGTTGAAATGCATGTTTAATGTAGCTCACTTTCCCTGACTTCACATAGTCTAGTAGTGTCTGGGACTGGTCACGTGGTCAGTCCCTGACTTCACATAGTCTAGTAGTGTCTGGGACTGGTCACGTGGTCAGTCCCTGACTTCACGTAGTGTCTGGGACTGGTCACGTGGTCAGTCCCTGACTTCACATAGTCTAGTAGTGTCTGGGACTGGTCACGTGGTCAGTCCCTGACTTCACATAGTCTAGTAGTGTCTGGGACTGGTCACGTGGTCAGTCCCTGACTTCACATAGTCTACTAGTGTCTGGGACTGGTCACGTGGTCAGTCCCTGACTTCACATAGTCTAGTAGTGTCTGGGACTGGTCACGTGGTCAGAGATGAGCACAGCCATAACATCTCACATCTCACTAATACAATCAGAGGAATAACAAATAAAATGGGACACTTCATGTTAAAGAAGCGAGATGAGCACAGCCATAACATCTCACATAAAGACTGATTCACACAGATATATGCAGCCCTGGTCTGAATTATACATCAAATCAGAGCACCAATCACACTGCCGAATAAGAAGACCGTTTCCCTAGTTAATAAAAGACGCTCATCAAAACGTCACCGGTCCTAAAAGTGAATCAGAATGAGATCGTCACACCTGTTACATGTGGCAGGGGAAAGAGCAAGGCAGTTTCATTTCAGTGGCGACTGACAGAAAATGAAGGTTGTAGCGAGGATGAGGTTTTTAGTCAAAGTTGAGCACGTTGGCGGAGTCAAAGTGGGTGAGCACGTGGTTCTCAAAGACCTTCTGGTCACAGTCGAGGGGAACTGCTCGCTGCACATGGGGCACACCTTCCAGTGGCTCTCTACATGCTCCACAAACTTACTCTGGTCGTAGTTGGGCGGGAAGATCAACTCACACAGTGGACAGCGCATGTGGACGTTCACACTGCACAGAGGAGAGACGGAGAGAGAGAATGGATGGGGAAAGAAACAAAATAAGGTTAGGAAGGGAGAAACAGGAAGAGATGGGGAAAGAAACAAAAATAAGGTTAGGGAGAGACAAACAGGAGAGGAGAGAAGGTATTGAGAGAGCAACAGAGAGAGATATTGAGAGGGCAACAGAGAGAGAAGGTATTGAGAGGACAAAAGAGAGAAGGTATTGAGAGAGAAGGTAAAACAGAAGAGAAAATATTGAGAGGACAACAGAGAGAGAGGTATTGAGAGAGAGAGAGAGAAGGTATTGAACAGAGAGAGAGGTATTGAGAGACAACAGAGAGAGAGGTATTGAGAGATTGAGAGAGAACAGAGAGAGAAGGTATTGAGAGGGCAACAGAGGTTAGAGAGAGGCGTTGAGAGGGCAACAGAGAGACAAGGTATTGAGAGGGCAACAGAGAGAGAGAGGCATTGAGAGAGGCAACAGAGAGAGAAGGTATTGAGAGGGCAACAGAGAGAGAAGGTATTGAGAGGAACAGAGAGAGAAATATTGAGAGAGAAACAGAGAGAGAAGGTAGAGAGGAAGGTATTGAGAGAAACAGAGAGAGAAGGTATTGAGAGGGCAACAGAGAGAGAGATTGAAACAGGCCAGGAACAGAGAAGGTATTGAGAGGGGCAACAAGAGAGAAGGTATTGAGAGGGCAACAGAAGGTATTTGAGAGAGAGCAGGGCACAGGGAGAGAAGGTATTGAGAGAGCAGAGAGAGAAGGTACAGAGAGAAAAGGTATTAGAGCAACAGAGAGAGAAGGTAGGAGAGAGGGAGAGGGCAACAGAGAGAAAAGGTAGAGCAACAGAGAGAGCAGAGACAACAGAGAGAGAAGGTATTGAGAGGGCAACAGAGAGAGGGTATTGAGAGGGCAACAGAGAGAGAAGGTATTGAGAGGGCAACAGAGAGAGAAGGTATTGAGAGGACAGCAAACAGAGAGAGAAGGTATTGAGAGAGCAACCAGGAGAAGGTATTGAGAGAGCAACCAGGAGCAAGGGTATTGAGAGAGCAACCAGGAGAGAGAGCGAACAGAGAGAGAAGGTATTGAGAGAGAAGGTATTGAGAGAGAAACCAGGAGAGAAAGGTATTGAGAGAGCAACCAGGAGAGATTATTGAGAGAGCCAGAGAGAGATGGTATTGAGAGCAACAGAGAGGTTTGAAGGTATTGAGAGAGCAACCAGGAGAAAGGGTATTGAGAGAGCAACCAAGAGAGAAGGTATTGAGAGAGCAACCAGGAGAAAGGGTATTGAGAGAGCAACCAGGAGAAAGGGTATTGAGAGAGCAACCAGGAGAGAAGGTATTGAGAGCAACCAAGAGAGAAGGTATTGAGAGAGCAACCAGGAGAGAAGGTATTGAGAGAGTGACAGAGAGAGATGGTATTGAGAGGGTGTTGGGTTAATGAGCGGTGATGATGTTGGCAGAGGGAGCAGAGCAGGACAGCTAACAGGCTAATAAAGACCATCTGTCAGGGGGTCTACTCTACGTGGGTGGGCCACTAGCTGGGCCACTCATGTTAACACCTACATTACAGAACAAAGACTTTACACAGGTTGGAGCTGGGAAGCTGCTGTGCTGGGGTGAGAGACCAACTTCAATGCATTTTGGGGAGCGCAGGCCTTCAGTGTGTGTGTGTGTGTGTGTGTGTTACCTGGACTCGAAGCCAAGGGGAGTCTGTCCATCATTTAAGAATGGGCTGTGGGGTTCAGTAGTTGCTGCAGGCTGTTCATTGGCATTGCCCTGTGGCGGAGGGTAGAAAACTACTTCAGAAATACTATCCATCACACACAACTGTTGAAGCAGAAATCCTCCTCCCACTGTGTATGATGCAGCATATCACTGAGAACCTCAGTGGAGGCTGATGTCACTTAAATCAGAGGACGGCTGTAAGGCTGGAATGAAGGTAACAGTATCAAACATGCTTTCATACCGTACACTTTATTCAACTCCAATTATTACTAGGAGCTGTCCTCCCCTCACCAGCCTCCTTTGGTCTATCTTTAAGGCAGACTAACTGACATTGTGGATTTTTTCAGACTAGCTAACTACCGTTGTTGTCCTCAGACTAGCTAACTACCGCTGTTGTCCTCAGACTAGCTAACTACCGTTGTTGTTCTCAGACTAGCTAACTACCGTTGTTGTTCTCAGACTAGCTAACTACCGTTGTTGTTCTCAGACTAGCTAACTACCGTATTTCGTATTTCGTCGCCTAACGTAGCCTTCACTGCTATTCGCCCAGGAGCTAGCAACGCTAGCTAACGCACACAGATTAGCATCACTGTAGTGCTACTCACTCAACTGTACGACTTGATTAGTTCAGTGTTAGCTAGCTACATAGCTGTCTTTGTTTCAAGATAATTGTGTAGTTTAGTGTGTGTAGCCTTGGAGTGATTATCTTAATTCACTGAGGTTCGCTAGCCAGCTATTGTCGTTCTTTTAACTCAACGTAACGTAAACAACACTGCTAGCTAGCCAGCTAGCCCCGAATAGCAGCACTGTAGAAATTATTACACTCAACGGAACGACTTTGATTAGTGTAGTGTCAACAACGCAGCTACTGCCAGCTAGCCTACTTTAGCAGTACTGTATCATTTTAATCATTTTAGTCAATAAGATTCTTGCTACGTAAGCCCTCAACTTTCTGAACATTCGAGACGTGTAGTCCGCTTGTCATTCCAATTTCCTTGCATTAGCGTAGCCTTTCTGTAGCCTGTCAACTATGTGTCTGTCTATCCCTGTTCTCTCCTCTCTGCACAGACCATACAAACGCTCCACACCGCGTGGCGCGACCACCCTAACCTGGTGGTCCCAGCGCGTTTACCCACGTGGAGTTCCAGGTCTCCCGGTAGCCTCTGGAACTGCCAATCTGCGGCCAACAAGGCAGAGTTCATCTCAGCCTATGCCTCCTCCAGTCCCCTTGACTCTGGCACTGACGGAAACATGGATCACCACAGATAACACTGCTACTCCTACTGCTCTCTCCTCGTCCGCCCACGTGCTCCTCGCACACCCCGAGAGCTTCTGGTCAGCGGGTGGTGGCACCGGGATCTCATCTCTCCCAAGTGGTCTTTCTCTCTTTCTCCCCTTACCCATCTGTCTATTGCCTCCCTTTGAATTCCATGCTGTCACAGTTACCAGCCCTTTCAAGCTTAACATCCTTATCATTTATCGCTCCAGGTTCCCTTGGAGAGTTCATCAATGAGCTTGATGCCTTGATAAGCTCCTTTCCTGAGGACGGCTCACCTCTCACAGTTCTGGGCGACTTTAACCTCCCCACCCAGCCTACCTTGACTCATTCCTCTCTGCCTCCTTTTTCCACTCCTCTCCTCTTGACCTCACCCTCTCACCTTCCCCCCTACTCACAAGGCAGGCAATACGCTTGACCTCATCTTTACTAGATGCTGTTCTTCCACTAACCTCATTGCAACTCCCCTCCAAGTCTCCGACCACTACCTTGTATCCTTTTCCCTCTCGCTCTCATCCAACACTTCCCACACTGCCCCTACTGGATGGTATCGCGCCGTCCCAACCTTCGCTCTCTCTCCCCCGCTACTCTCTCCTCTTCCATCCTATCTTCTTCCCTCTGCTCAAACTTTCTCCAACCTATCTCCTGATTCTGCCTCCTCAACCTCCTCTCCTCCCTTACTGCATCCTTGACTCCCTATGTCCCCTATCCTCCAGGCCGGCTCGGTCCTCCCTCCCGCTCCGTGGCTCGACGACTCATTGCGAGCTCACAGAACAGGGGCTCGGCAGCCGAGCGGAAATGGAGGAAAACCCGCTCCCTGCGGACCTGGCATCCTTTCACTCCCTCCTCTCTACATTTTCCTCCTCTGTCTCTGCTGCTAAAGCCACTTTCTACCATTCTAAGTTCCAAGCATCTGCCTCTAACCCTAGGAAGCTCTTTGCCACCTTCTCCTCCCTCCTGAATCCTTCCCCCCCTCCCTCCTCCTCTCTGCAGATGACTTCACAACCATTTTGAAAAGAAGGTCGATGACATCCGATCCTCGTTTGCTAAGTCAAACGACACCGCTGGTTCTGCTCACACTGCCCTACCCTATGCTCTGACCTCTTTCTCCCTCTCTCTCCAGATGAAATCTCGCGCCTTGTGACGGCCGGCCGCCCCAACAACCTGCCCGCTTGACCCTATCCCCTCCTCTCTTCTCCAGACCATTTCCGGAGACCTTCTCCCTACCTCACCTCGCTCATCAACTCATCCCTGACCGCTGGCTACGTCCCTCCCGTCTTCAAGAGAGCGAGAGTTGCACCCTTCTGAAAAAAAACCTACACTCGATCCCTCCGATGTCAACAACTACAGACCAGTATCCCTTCTCTTTTCTCTCCAAAACTCTTGAGCGTGCCGTCCCTTGGCCAGCTCTACCGCTATCTCTCAGAATGACCTTCTTGATCCAAATCAGTCAGGTTTCAAGACTAGTCATTCAACTGAGACTGCTCTTCTCTGTATCACGGAGGCGCTCCGCACTGCTAAAAGCTAACTCTCTCTCCTCTGCTCTCATCCTTCTAGACCTATCGGCTGCCTTCGATACTGTGAACCATCAGATCCTCCTCTCCACCCTCTCCGGAGTTGGGCATCTCCGGCGCGGCCCACGCTTGGATTGCGTCCTACCTGACAGGTCGCTCCTACCAGGTGGCGTGGCGAGAATCTGTCTCCTCACCACGCGCTCTCACCACTGGTGTCCCCAGGCTCTGTTCTAGGCCCTCTCTTATTCTCGCTATACACCAAGTCACTTGGCTCTGTCATAACCTCACATGGTCTCTCCTATCATTGCTATGCAGACGACACACAATTAATCTTCTCCTTTCCCCTTCTGATGACCAGGGTGGCGAATCGCATCTCTGCATGTCTGGCAGACATATCAGTGTGATGACGGATCACCACCTCAAGCTGAACCTCAGCAAGACGGAGCTCCTCTTCCTCCCGGGAAGGACTGCCCGCTCCATGATCTCGCCATCACGGCTGACAACTCCATTGTGTCCTCCTCCCAGAGCGCTAGAACCTTGGCGTGATCCTGGACAACACCCTGACGTTCTCAACTAACATCAAGGCGGTGTCCCGTTCCTGTAGGTTCATGCTCTACAACATCCGCAGAGTACTGACCCTGCCTCACACAGGAAGCGGCGCAGGTCCTAATCCAGGCACTTGTCATCTCCCGTCTTGATTACTGCAACTCGCTGTTGGCTGGGCTCCTGCCTGTGCCATTAAAACCCCTACAACTCATCCAGAACGCCGCAGCCCGTCTGGTGTTCAACCTTCCCAAGTTCTCTCACGTCACCCCGCTCCTCCGCTCTCTCCACTGGCTTCCAGCTGAAGCCGCATCCGCTACAAGACCATGGTGCTCGCCACGGAGCTGTGAGGGGAACGGCACCTCAGTACCTCCAGGCTCTGATCAGGCCCTACACCCAAACAAGGGCACTGCGTTCATCCACCTCTGGCCTGCTCGCCTCCCTACCACTGAGGAAGTACAGTTCCCGCTCAGCCCAGTCAAAACTGTTCGCTGCTCTGGCCCCCAATGGTGGAACAAACTCCCTCACGACGCCTGACAGCGAGTCAATCACCACCTTCCGGAGACACCTGAAACCCCACCTCTTCAAGGAATACCTAGGATAGGGTAAGTAAGGGTAGGTAATCCTTCTCCCCCCAACAAGATTTAGATGCAAGTGGCTGTTCCACTGGTTGTCATAAGGTGTATGCACTAATTTGTAAGTCGCTCTGGATAAGAGCGTCTGCTAAATGACTTAAATGTAATGTAAATGTACCGTTGTTGTTCTCAGACTAGCTAACTACCGCTGTTGTTCTCAGACTAGCTAACTACCGCTGTTATTCTCAGACTAGCTAACTACCGCTGTTATTCTCAGACTAGCTAACTACCGCTGTTGTTCTCAGACTAGCTAACTACCGCTGTTGTTCTCAGACTAGCTAACTACCGCTGTTGTTCTCAGACTAGCTAACTACCGCTGTTGTTCTCAGACTAGCTAACTACCGCTGTTGTTCTCAGACTAGCTAACTACCGCTGTTGTTCTCAGACTAGCTAACTACCGCTGTTGTTCTCAGACTAGCTAACTACCGCTGTTGTTCTCAGACTAGCTGACTACAGTTGTTCTCAGACTAGCTAACTACCGCTCAGACTTGTTTGTTCTCAGACTAGCTAACTACCGCTGTTGTTCTCAGACTAGCTAACTACCGCTGTTGTTCTCAGACTAGCTAACTACCGCTGTTGTTCTCAGACTAGCTAACTACCGCTGTTGTTCTCAGACTAGCTAACTACCGCTGTTGTTCTCAGACTAGCTAACTACCGTTGTTATTCTCAGACTAGCTAACTACCGCTGTTATTCTCAGACTAGCTAACTACCGCTGTTGTTCTCAGACTAGCTAACTACCGCTGTTGTTCTCAGACTAGCTAACTACCGCTGTTGTTCTCAGACTAGCTAACTACCGCTGTTGTCCTCAGACTAGCTAACTACCGCTGTTGTTCTCAGACTAGCTAACTACCGCTGTTGTTCTCAGACTAGCTAACTACCGCTGTTGTCCTCAGACTAGCTAACTACCGTTGTTGTTCTCAGACTAGCTAACTACCGCTGTTGTTCTCAGACTAGCTAACTACCGCTGTTGTTCTCAGACTAGCTAACTACCGCTGTTGTCCTCAGACTAGCTAACTACCGTTGTTGTTCTCAGACTAGCTAACTACCGTTGTTGTTCTCAGACTAGCTAACTACCGTTGTTGTTCTCAGACTAGCTAACTACCGTTGTTGTTCTCAGACTAGCTAACTACCGCTGTTATTCTCAGACTAGCTGACTACCGTTGTTATTCTCAGACTAGTTAACTACCGTTGTTTTTCTCAGACTAGCTAACTACCGTTATTCTCAGACTAGCTGACTACCGTTGTTCTCAGACTAGCTGACTACCGTTGTTCTCAGACTAGCTAACTACCGTTGTTCTCAGACTAGCTGACTACCGTTGTTCTCAGACTAGCTAACTACCGTTGTTCTCAGACTAGCTGACTACCGTTATTCTCAGACTAGCTAACTACCGTTGTTCTCAGACTAGCTGACTACAGTTGTTGTCCTCAGACTAGCTAACTACCGTTGTTGTTCTCAGACTAGCTAACTACCGTTGTTATTCTCAGACGAGCTAACTACCGTTGTTGTCCTCAGACTAGCTGACTACAGTTGTCGTCCTCAGACTAGCTAACTACCGTTGTTGTTCTCAGACTAGCTGACTACAGTTGTTGTCCTCAGACTAGCTGACTACCGCTGTTGTTCTCAGACTAGCTGACTACCGCTGTTGTTCTCAGACTAGCTAACTACCGTTATTCTCAGACTAGCTGACTACCGTTGTTCTCAGACTAGCTGACTACCGTTGTTCTCAGACTAGCTAACTACCGTTGTTCTTAGACTAGCTGACTACCGCTGTTGTTCTCAGACTAGCTAACTACCGTTGTTATTCTCAGACGAGCTAACTACCATTGTTGTCCTCAGACTAGCTGACTCACGTTGTTGTTGTTCTGCTGCTCCTCTGGGTCCTCCAGGCCGTCGGGCCGGCTGAGGTTGCGTGCTGGCTGGATGCAGACCACGTTACTATCCCAGGAGGGGGGGCCCACAGGAGGAAGGCGGGGCAGCAGGTCATCAGAGAACTCCCCGTCCGCTCCGTCTAGAGTGATGGGGAAGAGAGGGTCAAAAAGAATAGAAGCATATTAAGGGATGAAAAATTCAGCTTTCTCAAAATTCCCAGTTGGATAATTCTCAGAATCAGGAAATCCAGGAATCAGCGTTTCTATATCCTACGTTAGCATATTGAATCATTTTCCAGGTACTGAGGTGGAGTAGCGTTATTAAGGGGGGGGGACCAACCTCTCATATTAAACTGAAATGTGACTGAGGTGGAGTAGGGTTAGTAAGGGGGGGGCAACCCCTCATATTAAACTGAAATGTGACTGAGGTGGAGTAGGGTTAGTAAGGGGGGACAACAACTCTCATATTAAACTGAAATGTGGCTGAGGTGGAGTAGGGTTAGTAAGGGGGGACAACAACTCTCATATTAAACTGAAATGTGACTGAGGTGGAGTAGGGTTAGTAAGGGGGGACAACAACTCTCATATTAAACTGAAATGTGGCTGAGGTGGAGTAGGGTTAGTAAGGGGGGACCAACAACTCATATTAAACTGAAATGTGACTGAGGTGGAGTAGGGTTAGTAAGGGGGGATCAACCTCTTGCGTCTGAGGTGGAGTAGGGTTAGTAAGGGGGGGACAACATCTCTCATATTAAACTGAAATGTGACTGAGGTGGAGTAGGGTTAGTAAGGGGGTGCCAACCTCTCATATTAAAATGAAATGTGACTGAGGTGGAGTAGAGTTAGTAAGGGGGGACAACAACTCTCATATTAAACTGAAATGTGGCTGAGGTGGAGTAGGGTTAGTAAGGGGGGACAACAACTCTCATATTAAACTGAAATGTGGCTGAGGTGGAGTAGGGTTAGTAAGGGGGGCCAACCTCTCATATTAAACTGAAATGTGACTGAGGTGGAGTAGGGTTAGTAAGGGGGGAGGGGGACAACAACTCTCATATTAAACTGAAATGTGACTGAGGTGGAGTAGGGTTAGTAAGGGGGGCCAACCTCTCATATTAAACTGAAATGTGACTGAGGTGGAGCAGGGTTAGTAAGGGGGGCCAACCTCTCATATTAAACTGAAATGTGACTGAGGTGGAGTAGGGTTAGTAAGGGGGGACAACAACTCTCATATTAAACTGAAATGTGGCTGAGGTGGAGTAGGGTTAGTAAGGGGGGACAACAACTCTCATATTAAACTGAAATGTGGCTGAGGTGGAGTAGGGTTAGTAAAGGGGGCAACCTCTCATATTAAACTGAAATGTGACTGAGGTGGAGTAGGGTTAGTAAGGGGGGGGGGGGACAACAACTCTCATATTAAACTGAAATGTGACTGAGGTGGAGTAGGGTTAGTAAGGGGGGGGCCAACCTCTCATATTAAACTGAAATGTGACTGAGGTGGAGTAGGGTTAGTAAGGGGGGTGGGACACCAACCTCTCATATTAAAACTGAAATGTGACTGAGGTGGAGTAGGGTTAGTAAGGGGGTCAACCTCTTGCGTCTGAGGTGGAGTAGGGTTAGTAAGGGGGGGGGACAACAACTCTCATATTAAACTGAAATGTGGCTGAGGTGGAGTAGGGTTAGTGAGGGGGGACAAATAACTCTCATATTAAACTGAAATGTGGCTGAGGTGGAGTAGGGTTAGTGAGGGGGGACAACAACTCTCATATTAAACTGAAATGTGACTGAGGTGGAGTAGGGTTAGTAAGGGGGGATCAACCTCTTGCGTCTGAGGTGGAGTAGGGTTAGTAAGGGGGGACAACATCTCTCATATTAAACTGAAATGTGACTGAGGTGGGTAGGGTTAGTAAGGGGGGATCACCTCTTGCCTGAGGTGGAGTAGGGTTAGTAAGGGGGGGATCAACCTCTTGCGTCTGAGGTGGAGTAGGGTTAGTAAGGGGGGACCAACCTCTCATATTAAACTGAAATGTGACTGAGGTGGAGTAGGGTTAGTAAGGGGGGCCAACCTCTCATATTAAACTGAAATGTGACTGAGGTGGAGTAGGGGTTAGTAAGGGGGTCAACCTCTTGCGTCTGAGGTGGAGTAGGGTTAGTAAGGGGGACGACAACAACTCTCATATTAAAACTGAAATGTGGCTGAGGTGGAGTAGGGTTAGTAAGGGGGGGCCAACCTCTCATATTAAAACTGAAATGTGACTGAGGTGGAGTAGGGTTAGTAAGGGGGTCAACCTCTTGCGTCTGAGGTGGAGTAGGGTTAGTAAGGGGGGGACAACAACTCTCATATTAAACTGAAACGTGGCTGAGGTGGAGTAGGGTTAGTGAGGGGGGACAACAACTCTCATATTAAACTGAAATGTGGCTGAGGTGGGAGTAGGGTTAGTGAGGGGGGACAACAACTCTCATATTAAACTGAAATGTGGCTGAGGTGGAGTAGGGTTAGTGAGGGGGGACCAACCTCTTGCGTCTGAGGTGGAGTAGGGGTTCCCAAAGTGCAGCTGTGTGGGGCTCTGGGGGACCAGCAGTGGAGTGGGGGCATCCTGGGGGTAGGGCAGGGGATACTGCAGGAACACAGACTGAATTCTCATCTCCTCTGACACTACAGCCTCCGTCTTCCTACCAGCACCAGCACTCGTCTGGAGATCCTGGTGGGGACAGACAAGACAACAGACACGATTACATTATTATATATTTAGGATTGGAAAGAGAATCTTTTAAAATAACTGATCTTGTATTTTCTCTAACAGAACTGTGCTATCTTGTGGAGGAAATGTATTCATATATTGTAAATATGATCTTTTGATGCTAAGAAGTACCATGCCTGAAATGTCACTCAAAGTGTAGTTGGTCCTGAGAAGAAAACACAGACACCATGACCGGACACGCACCCAGGTTGAAATATCAAAACAAACTGAACCAATTATATTCATTTGGGGACAGGTCGAAAAGCATTAAACATTTATGCCAATTTAGCTAGTTAGCTTGCAGTTGCTAGCTAATTTGTCCTATTTAGCTAGTTTGCTTATGCTAGCTAATTTGTCCGATTTAGCTAGCTCGCTGTTGCTAGCTAATTTGTCCTATTTAGCTAGCTTGCTTATGCTAGCTAATTTGTCCTGGGATATAAAATGTGAGTTGTTATTTTACCTGAAATTCACAAGGCCCTATACTCTATACTCTCCCCTATACTCTGACTTTTAATCCACAAAAAATAATCAACCGAGTTCAATAGTTTCTAGTCATCTCTCCTCCTCCTTTTTCTTCTTTGGACCTTATATGGCGATTGGCATCTTTATTTTTATTTTTTTATTTCACCTTTATTTAACCAGGTAGGCTAGTTGAGAACAAGTTCTCATTTGCAACTGCGACCTGGCCAAGATAAAGCATAGCAGTGTGAACAGACAACACAGAGTTACACATGGAGTAAACAATTTAGCAAGTCAATAACACAGTAGAAAAAAATGGGCAGTCTATATACAATGTGTGCAAAAGGCATGAGGAGGTAGGCGAATAATACAATTTTGCAGATTAACACTGGTGATAAATGATCAGATGGGCATGTACAGGTAGAGATATTGGTGTGCAAAAGAGCAGAAAAGTAAATAAATAAAAACAGTATAAAAACAGTATGGGAATGAGGTAGGTGAAAAGGGTGAGCTATTTACCAATAGACTATGTACAGCTGCAGCGATCGGTTAGCTGCTCGGATAGCTGATGTTTGAAGTTGGTGAGGTGATAAAAGTCTCCAACTTCAGCGATTGTTCCAGTCACAGGCAGCAGAGTACTGGAACGAAAGGCGGCCAAATGAGGTGTTTGGCTTTAGGGATGATCAGTGAGATACACCTGCTGGAGCGCGTGCTACGGATGGGTGTTGCCATCGTGACCAGTGAACTGAGATAAGGCGGAGCTTTACCTAGCATGGACTTGTAGATGACCTGGAGCCAGTGGGTCTGGCGACGAATATGTAGTGAGGGCCAGCCGAGAGCATCAAGTCGCTGGTGGGTGGTATAAGGTGCTTTAGTGACAAACGGATGGCACTGTGATAGACTGCATCCAGTTTGCTGAGTAGAGTGTTGGAAGCCATTTTGTAGATGACATCGCCCGCCCTCGAGGATCGGTAGAATAGTCAGTTTTACTAGGGTAAGCTTGGCAGCGTGAGTGAAGGAGGCTTTGTTGCGGAATAGAAAGCCGACTCTGGATTTGATTTTTGATTGAGATGTTTGATGAGTCTGGAAGGAGAGTTTGCAGTCTAGCCAGACACCTAGGTACTTATAGATGTCCACATATTCAAGGTTGGAACCATCCAGGGTGGTGATGCTAGTCGGGCATGCGGGTGCAGGCAGCGATCGGTTGAAAAGCATGCATTTGGTTTTACACGCTTTAGGAGCAGTTGGAGGCCACGGAAGGAGTGCTGTATGGCATTGAAGCTCGTTTGGAGGTTGGATAGCACAGTGTCCAATGACGGGCCGAAAGTATATAGAATGGTGTCGTCTGCGTAGAGGTGGATCAGGGAATCGCCCCAGCAAGAGCAACATCATTGATATATACAGAGAAAAGAGTCGGCCCGAGAATTGAACCCTGTGGCACCCCATAGAGACTGCCAGAGGACCGACAGCATGCCCTCCGATTTGACACACTGAACTCTGTCTGCAAAGTAATTGGTGAACCAGGCAAGGCAGTCATCCGAAAAACCGAGGCTGTTGAGTCTGCCGATAAGAATTTGGTGATTGACAGAGTCGAAAGCCTTGGCGAGGTCGATGAAGACGGCTGCACAGTACTGTCTTTTATCGATGGCGGTTATGATATCATTTAGTACCTTGAGTGTGGCTGAGGTGCACTCCGGCTCGGAAACCAGATTGCACAGCGGAGAAGGTACGGTGGGATTCGAGATGGTCAGTGACCTAACTTTAATAATAAGGTGTATTACCACAACTGACCGACCTCAGTTCATCTTTCAATCACCCACGTGGGTATAACCAATGAGGTGATGGCAAGTGGATATATGCTTCTATAAACCAATGAGGAGATGGGAGAGGCAGGACTTCCACCACGTTAAGCGTCACAAATAGAACTGACTTCTATTTTAGTGCTTGGCAATGCTGACGCTCCTTGGTGCGTGCGAGCAGTGTGGGTGCAATGATTGAACAACATGTATGTGTACATTTATTTTGCAACGCTCGGTGTGGTCAGCATGTTAGCCAGCTACAGATCTAACTTCAGCTACATTTCCATGTCCCTCCTCTCCAGGAGAGTCAATACTGGCCACAACCACCTCACAGCAGCACCTAGAACTATGGTCGTTCTCCCTCCGCCCGCTCCTTCCCTCTCCCTCCCTCCCTCCCTCAGCTCGGTCCCTCCCTCTCCCTTCATCGGTCTCTCGCTCCCTCCACCCCCTCCCTCCGCTCAGTCCATCCCTCTCGGTCCCTCCCCCTCCCTCCACTCAGACCCTCCCTCTCTCCCTCCCCCGTCTCTCTCTCTCTCTCCCCCAGTCTCTCCCTCTCCCCCCAGTCTCTCTCTCTCTCGCATGCCCCCCCCCATCTCCCTCTTCCCCCCGTCCCCCATCTCTCCCCCCGTCTCTCCCCGTCCCTCTCTCAATGTCTCTCTCTCTCTCTCCCCCGAATGTCTCTCTCTCTCCCCCCCGTCTCTCTCTCCCCTCTCTCTCTCCCCCGTCTCTCTCTCCCCCCCCTCGTCTCTCTCTCCCTCTCCCCGTCTCTCTCTCCCCGTCTCTCTCTCTCTCCCCGTCTCTCTCTCCTCCCCGAATCTCTCTCTCTCCCCCCCGTGTCTCTCTCTCTCCCGTCTCCCCCCCCGTCTCTCTCCCCCCACCAATCTCTCCCCGTCTCCCCCCAGTCTCTCTCTCCCCCATCTCTCCCCCCCCTCTCTCTCTCTCCCCCCCCCCTCTCTCTCCCCCCCCGCTCCCTCTCCCTCCCCCTCCCCGTCCCTCTCTCTCCCCCCCCGTCTCTCTCCCGTCTCTCTCCCCCAGTCTCTCTTTCCCCCCACCAGTCTCCTCTCCCCCACCAGTCTCCCTCTCCCAGTCTCCCTCTCCCAGTCTCCCTCTCCCTCTCTCCCATCTCCCCCCCCGTCTCTCCTCTCCCCCACCCCTCCCTCTCCCCCCGTCTCCCTCTCCCCGTCTCTCTCTCCCCGTCTCTCTCTCCCGTCTCTCTCTCCCAGTCTCCCTCTCCCCTCTCCTCTCCCCCCCAGTCTCTCCCCTGTCTCTCTCTCCCCGTCTCTCTCTCTCCCCCCGTCTCTCTCCCCCTGTCTCTCTCCCCCGTCTCTCTCTCCCCCCCCTCTCTCTCCCCCTCTCCCCACCCCCACCCCCAATCTCTCTCCCCCCACCAGTCTCTCTCTCTCCCCACCCGTCTCTCTCTCCCCACCCGTCTCTCTCTCTCCCCACCCGTCTCTCTCTCTCTCCCACTCATCTCTCTCTCTCCTGTCTCTCTCTCTCTCTCTCTCTCTCCTGTCTCTCTCTCTCTCCTGTCTCTCTCTCTCTCTCTGTCTCTCCTGTCTCTCTCTCTCTCTGTCTCTCCTGGAGGAGACTCTCTCTCTCTCCTGTCTCTCTCTCTCTCCTGTCTCTCTCTCCCTGTCTCTCTCTCCCTGTCTCTCTTTCCCCATCTCTCTCTCCCCTCTCTCTCACAAACAGTTTAATTAGTCATTCATTAAAAAAGAATATCCTCTCATTTACAAAAGGCAATGGAAGGTTTGTGTTTTACTGGAAGTTTGAACCAGACGCCAATTTAATTGACAGTCTCAACCTCAAATTGGGTCATTTTGTTGCTCTTAGTGACGAATGCATACGCGAGCTGCCCTTCAGCAGTGTCCCGGGCCCAATGTGGACTCCTCTGTGGTCCAGAGTAATTGAATGGAAAATAAGAAGTCACTTTGCTTTACTTCACCAATTAGAGATGTGTTAAACCCCAGCCAGATTAGGATATGGGGAAAATTGCTGCTCTTTTGGGGTGTTTTTAGTTCAGAGAAAAGTCTAGAATGGAGGAAAATTAAAGCTATAGTGTAGTGTTGCTATACTTACTAACTTCCCCAACTATACTAACCTCCTCAAGTCTCTCCTTGTCCTTCATCAGTACAGACAGAGTGTCCTTCAGTTCTTTCAGCGCACGCCCCTTCTCAGCCACCTGACTCTGTAAGAGGAGACAGTCAGGAGACATGGAGGAAGTCAGTGGAGGAGACAGTCAGGAGACATGGAGGAGACAGTCAGGAGACACGGAGGAGACAGTCAGGAGACACGGAGGAGACAGTCAGGAGACATGGAGGAGACAGACAGGAGACATGGAGGAGACAGTCAGGAGACATGGAGGAGACATGGAGGAGACAGACAGGAGACATGGAGGAGACAGACAGGAGACAGACAGGAGACATGGAGGAGACATGGAGGAGACAGACAGGAGACAGTCAGGAGACATGGAGGAGACAGACAGCAGACAGACAGGAGACAGATAGGAGACATGGAGGAGACAGACAGGAGACAGACAGGAGACATGGAGGAGACATCAATTTAAGATTATGGGTGTTGAGAAAATTATTTGATATCAAATAAACATCAGACTCATCTTAGTTACTTTGTCAAAAAGTACACTTGAAAGCAGAACTCATTTTTCCCTTCATGGAGTTTTAACCTCTAGTGACAAACAATGAATTGATAGCAGCTATAAAAGGGCCTTAACAGTTCCTGTTCAGACAGTAGATTTACACCAGGAGGGACTTCAGACCAGAACATGCCGTTTGAATTCCACAGAGACACTGAACAAAGCCAACTCCTGCATTAGTCAGGCAACAGGAGTCCTCAGTCCAACCCCGTCCCTGGCTATCTCCGTGGGTGTGTCCCAAACGGCACACTATTCTCTATATAGTGCAATACTGTTGTCCAAAGCCCTACAGGCCCTGGTCTAGTGCACTATACAAGGATAGGGTCCCATTTGGGACACAACTTTAGAGTCCGAAACCTGGCGGTCTCAGAACTCACATAAAGAATAATAAAGCCTTCCTCTGGACAGGTTCTGCCCATCAACACAACTGTCCCTGGAGTTGGCCTTCAACTGGACTGATATCTATTTATCTGCTCTGATTCTAGCCTGTTCCCAGACCTGTGTGTGCTTTGGCATGACTATGATAAGTCAGAGGAGATGGCTACATCACTATCACATCCAGATCTGGGACCAGGCTATATCATGGCATGACAATGATAGGGGGAGGGGATAAAACATTCTGATCTGGGACCAGGCTATGGATAAAACATTCTGATCTGGGACCAGGCTATATCATGGCATGACAATGATAGGGAGAGGAGGTTGGATAAAACATTCTGATCTGGGACCAGGCTATATCATGGCATGACAATGATAGGGAGAGGAGGTTGGATAAAACTTCTGATCTGGGACAGGCTATATCATGGCATGACAATGATAGGGAGAGGAGGTTGGATAAAACATTCTGATCTGGGACCAGGCTATATCATGGCATGACAATGATAGGGAGAGGAGGTTGGATAAAACATTCTGATCTGGGACCAGGCTATATCATGGCATGACAATGATAGGGAGAGGAGGTTGGATAAAACATTCTGATCTGGGACCAGGCTATATCATGGCATGACAATGATAGGGAGAGGAGGTTGGATAAAACATTCTGATCTGGGACCAGGCTATATCATGGCATGACAATGATAGGGAGAGGAGGTTGGATAAAACATTCTGATCTGGGACCAGGCTATATCATGGCATGACAATGATAGGGAGAGGTTGGATAAAAGAGGAGGTTGGATAAAACATTCTGATCTGGGACTAGGCTATATCATGGCATGACAATGATAGGGAGAGGAGGTTGGATAAAACATTCTGATCTGGGACCAGGCTATATCATGGCATGACAATGATAGGGAGAGGAGGTTGGATAAAACATTCTGATCTGGGACCAGGCTATATCATGGCATGACAATGATAGGGAGAGGAGGTTGGATAAAACATTCTGATCTGGGACTAGGCTATATCATGGCATGACAATGATAGGGAGAGGAGGTTGGATAAAACATTCTGATCTGGGACCAGGCTATATCATGGCATGACAATGATCTGGGACCAGGGGCATGACAATGATAGGGAGAGGAGGTTGGATAAAACATTCTGATCTGGGACCAGGCTTCTCATCACTTGAACTATCTAGCTCTCCAGGACTGGAGTAGGAGAGTCCTGCTGGTCTGGTCCCAGACCTGTCTGTAACCCTACTCTACACTGACCTGGTAGTGATTCTCCTAGCCTGGTCCCAGACCTGTCTGTAACCCTACTCTACACTGACCTGGTAGTGATTCTCCTAGCCTGGTCCCAGACATGTCAGTTTTGGGTTTGAGGAAACAGAAGCTCAACTGACCTTATATGATCCTCCTCTGGTGATCTCAGATCTGTGTACTGCTCTACATAGTCTGTACCTGGTAGTAGCCCTCCTAGACTGGTATCTACAGAATCTATGGTCTTCCTCAGCTGATCTCAGACCTGTCTATAGTACTGCTCTACAATGTACCTTATAGCGGTCCTCCTCGGCTGATCTCAGACCTGTCTGTAGTACTGCTCTACAATGTACCTTATAGCGGTCCTCCTCGGCTGATCTCAGACCTGTCTGTAGTACTGCTCTACAATGTACCTTATAGCGGTCCTCCTCGGCTGATCTCAGACCTGTCTGTAGTACTGCTCTACAATGTACCTTGTAGCGGTCCTCCTCGGCTGATCTCAGACCTGTCTGTAGTACTGCTCTACAATGTACCTTGTAGCGGTCCTCCTCGGCTGATCTCAGACCTGTCTGTAGTACTGCTCTACAATGTACCTTATAGCGGTCCTCCTCGGCTGATCTCAGACCTGTCTATAGTACTGCTCTACAATGTACCTTGTAGCGGTCCTCCTCGGCTGATCTCAGACCTGTCTGTAGTACTGCTCTACAATGTACCTTATAGCGGTCCTCCTCGGCTGATCTCAGACCTGTCTGTAGTACTGCTCTACAATGTACCTTGTAGCGGTCCTCCTCGGCTGATCTCAGACCTGTCTGTAGTACTGCTCTACAATGTACCTTATAGCGGTCCTCCTCGGCTGATCTCAGACCTGTCTATAGTACTGCTCTACAATGTACCTTGTAGCGGTCCTCCTCGGCTGATCTCAGACCTGTCTGTAGTACTGCTCTACAATGTACCTTATAGCGGTCCTCCTCGGCTGATCTCAGACCTGTCTGTAGTACTGCTCTACAATGTACCTTGTAGCGGTCCTCCTCGGTTGCCAGCTGCAGCTTCAGGCTGCCATTGGTCTTCAGCTGCTCCCTCAGCTTCACCTCCATCTTGGCCAGCTCATCAGCAAACATGCAGCTACGCTCCTTCTCCTCCTAGAGAGACAACACTCTGGTCACAACATGCAGCTACTCTCCTTCTCCTCCTAGAGAGACAACACTCTGGTCACAACATGCAGCTACGCTCCTTCTCCTCCTAGAGAGACAACACTCTGGTCACAACATGTAGCTACTCTCCTCCTAGAGAGACAACACTCTGGTCACAACATGTAGCTACTCTCCTCCTCCTAGAGAGACAACACTCTGGTCACAACATGCAGCTACGCTCCTTCTCCTCCTAGAGAGACAACACTCTGGTCACAACATGCAGCTACTCTCCTTCTCCTCCTAGAGAGACAACACTCTGGTCACAACAAGCAGCTACTCTCCTTCTCCTAGAGAGACAACACTCTGGTCACAACATGCAGCTACACTCCTTCTCCTCCTAGAAAGACAACACTCTGGTCACAACATGCAGCTACTCTCCTTCTCCTCCTAGAGAGACAACACTCTGGTCACAATATGTAGCTACTCTCCTTCTCCTCCTAGAGAGACAACACTCTGGTCACAACATGCAGCTACGCTCCTTCTCCTCCTAGAGAGACAACACTCTGGTCACAACATGCAGCTACACTCCTTCTCCTCCTAGAGAGACAACACTCTGGTCACAACATGTAGCTACTCTCCTTCTCCTCCTAGAGAGACAACACTCTGGTCACAACATGCAGCTACGCTCCTTCTCCTCCTAGAGAGACAACACTCTGGTCACAACATGCAGCTACACTCCTTCTCCTCCTAGAGAGACAACACTCTGGTCACAACATGTAGCTACTCTCCTTCTCCTTCTAGAGAGACAACACTCTGGTCACAACATGCAGCTACACTCCTTCTCCTCCTAGAGAGACAACACTCTGGTCACAACATGTAGCTACTCTCCTTCTCCTTCTAGAGAGACAACACTCTGGTCACAATATGTAGCTACTCTCCTTCTCCTCCTAGAGAGACAACACTCTGGTCACAACATGCAGCTACGCTCCTTCTCCTCCTAGAGAGACAACACTCTGGTCACAACATGCAGCTACACTCCTTCTCCTCCTAGAGAGACAACACTCTGGTCACAACATGTAGCTACTCTCCTTCTCCTCCTAGAGAGACAACACTCTGGTCACAATATGTAGCTACTCTCCTTCTCCTCCTAGAGAGACAACACTCTGGTCACAACATGCAGCTACGCTCCTTCTCCTCCTAGAGAGACAACACTCTGGTCACAACATGCAGCTACACTCCTTCTCCTCC
Organism: Oncorhynchus keta; assembly: GCF_023373465.1. Taxonomy (NCBI): domain Eukaryota; kingdom Metazoa; phylum Chordata; class Actinopteri; order Salmoniformes; family Salmonidae; genus Oncorhynchus; species Oncorhynchus keta. The sequence continues at coordinate 112,529 of NW_026279227.1, read as the reverse complement.
TAGAGAGACAACACTCTGGTCACAACATGTAGCTACTCTCCTTCTCCTCCTAGAGAGACAACACTCTGGTCACAACATGCAGCTACTCTCCTTCTCCTCCTAGAGAGACAACACTCTGGTCACAATATGCAGCTACTCTCCTCCTAGAGAGACAACACTCTGGTCACAATATGTAGCTACTCTCCTTCTAGAGAGACAACACTCTGGTCACAACATGCAGCTACTCTCCTCCTAGAGAGACAACACTCTGGTCACAATATGTAGCTACTCTCCTTCTCCTCCTAGAGAGACAACACTCTGGTCACAACATGCAGCTACTCTCCTCCTAGAGAGACAACACTCTGGTCACAATATGTAGCTACTCTCCTTCTCCTTCTAGAGAGACAACACTCTGGTCACAACATGTAGCTACGCTCCCTTCTCCTCCTAGAGAGACAACACTCTGGTCACAACATGCAGCTACTCTCCTTCTCCTTCTAGAGAGACAACAACACTCTGGTCACAACATGTAGCTACTCTCCTTATCCTTCTAGAGAGACAACACTCTGGTCACAACATGCAGCTACACTCCTTCTCCTCCTAGAGAGACAACACTCTGGTCACAACATGCAGCTACTCTCCTTCTCCTCCTAGAGAGACAACACTCTGGTCACAATATGTAGCTACTCTCCTTCTCCTCATAGAGAGACAACACTCTGGTCACAATATGTAGCTACTCTCCTTCTCCTCCTAGAGAGACAACACTATGGTCACAACATGCAGCTACGCTCCTTCTCCTCCTAGAGAGACAACACTCTGGTCACAACATGCAGCTACTCTCCTCCTTCTAGAGAGACAACACTCTGGTCACAATATGTAGCTACTCTCCTTCTCCTTCTAGAGAGACAACACTCTGGTCACAATATGTAGCTACTCTCCTTCTCCTTCTAGAGAGACAACACTCTGGTCACAACATGCAGCTACTCTCCTTATCCTTCTAGAGAGACAACACTCTGGTCACAACATGCAGCTACTCTCCTTATCCTCCTAGAGAGACAACAACACTCTGGTCACAACATGCAGCTACTCTCCTTATCCTCCTAGAGAGACAACACTGGTCACAACATGCAGCTACTCTCCTTATCCTTCTAGAGAGACAACACTCTGGTCACAACATGCAGCTACTCTCCTTCTCCTCCTAGAGAGACAACAACACTCTGGTCACAACATGCAGCTACTCTCCTTATCCTCCTAGAGAGACAACAACACTCTGGTCACAACATGCAGCTACGCTCCTTCTCCTCCTAGAGAGACAACACTCTGGTCACAACATGCAGCTACTCTCCTTCTCCTCCTAGAGAGACAACACTCTGGTCACAACATGCAGCTACTCTCCTTATCCTCCTAGAGAGACAACACTCTGGTCACAACATGCAGCTACAGAGAGACAACACTCTGGTCACAACATGTAGCTACTCTCCTTCTCCTCCTAGAGAGACAACACTCTGGTCACAATATGTAGCTACTCTCCTTCTCCTCCTAGAGAGACAACACTCTGGTCACAACATGCAGCTACTCTCCTTCTCCTCCTAGAGACAACACTCTGGTCACAACATGCAGCTACTCTCCTTCTCCTCCTAGAGAGACAACACTCTGGTCACAATATGCAGCTACTCTCCTTCTCCTCCTAGAGAGACAACACTCTGGTCACAATATGTAGCTACTCTCCTTCTCCTCCTAGAGAGACAACACTCTGGTCACAATATGTAGCTACTCTCCTTCTCCTCCTAGAGAGACAACACTCTGGTCACAATATGTAGCTACTCTCCTTCTCCTCCTAGAGAGACAACAACACTCTGGTCACAATATGCAGCTACTCTCCTTCTCCTCCTAGAGAGACAACAACACTCTGGTCACAATATGTAGCTACTCTCCTTCTCCTCCTAGAGAGACAACACTCTGGTCACAATATGTAGCTATTCTCCTTCTCCTCCTAGAGAGACAACAACACTCTGGTCATCAACGGTTTCTATTCAAACCAGAACCTCTTGGAAGTGAGGAAAAACTGTCACCTTTGGGGAAACAGTGTTCTCTTTCTATATTTTTTGATTGATTGGTTGCTCTGGTCGACTATGCAAGAACTGGTGACAATATGATGACACCAGACAGGAAGCCAAGAAGAGTTCTTACACTCAGCATCTGTTTGCATTTCCTGTACTTGTCGCTCCTGTCAGACGCCTCTCTGCTGAAACCTTTGAGTTTCTCCTGGATGATGGCCTCCAGCATGGGGTCAGCAGAACCTGGACTCCTGGGGACACACAGGACTGACCGTTACTGACCCATCAATAGGTTTAACATCAAGGACCAAGAAAGTGTTTTATCCTCTGGGATCAAATGCACATCTTGTCTGATGGAAGTGTTATTTTGACCCCTAATTCAACTCTGTTCAATTGACTTTAAATCAAACATTTAGCAAGTAAACCAGACCTGACAGGTTTACAACAAAGGAGGACATGTTTTAATTCAGGGTTTGTATCTGGTAGTAATATGTGAGGGGAATGTGTGTGTACCTGGAACAGAGATGTCTGGACTGACAGACAGAGGGACAGCCATGGTCTCAGCTGCTGGGTTCTTCCTCAGTTCCTAGACACAAACAATATGAAGACACATGTTGATGTGTGTGTGTGTGTGTGTATGTGTGTATATCCATGCCTGTGTGTGTGTCTGTGTATCCATGCCTGTGTGTGTGTCTGTGTATCCATGCCTGTGTGTGTGTGTGTGTGTGTGTGTGTGTGTGTGTGTGTGTGTGTGTGTGTGTGTGTGTGTGTGTGTGTGTGTGTGTGTGTGTATCCATGCCTGTGTGTGTCTGTGTATCCATGCCTGTGTGTGTGTGTGTGTGTGTGTGTGTCCATGCCTGTGTGTGTGTCACTCACCCCAGGTTGTTCAGAGAGCTTGACCACCTGTCTCTGCAGCCTCTGACACTCCTTGTACTTCTCTTTGTAGTGTTCTGCAGCCATGTGCAGCCGGAGCTTCAGGTCCTCCACCTCTCTCTGCAGCTCAGCCACGGTGGCTGGGTCAGCCTCATCCTCCACCTCTCTCTGCAGCTCAGCCACGGTGGCTGGGTCAGCCTCATCCTCCACCTCTCTCTGCAGCTCAGCCACGGTGGCTGGGTCAGCCCCTGCCTCATCCTCCACCCTGCACACCTCAGACTTAGCCTGCTGCTCCCACAACACAACACACAGGGGGACAGTGAGAACAGAGATGGCCACTTCATGTTAACATCAGACCTGTCAAATATTGGAGCAAGTAAACCTTGTCCGATCCAGAACAGGAGTTTAGTTACCAGTTATTTTTAGAGTGAGGTTATTTGATGTACCAGTACACCCCCTGGACAGGACACTAGTCTATCTCCTGTTCCTGTAGTGAGGCAGCTTGATGTACCAGGACACCCCCTGGACAGAACACTAGTCTATCTCCTGTTCCTGTAGTGAGGCAGCTTGATGTACCAGGACACCCCCTGGACAGGACACTAGTCTATCTCCTGTTCCTGTAGTGAGGCAGCTTGATGTACCAGGACACCTCCTGGACAGAACACTAGTCTATCTCCTGTTCCTGTAGTGAGGCAGCTTGATGTACCAGGACACCCCCTGGACAGAACACTAGTATGTCAAATATATCAGCTGCACTTGATTTAGTTTGTCCAGTATAACGGGACAAATGGAATCGTCCCAAAAGTTCAATCTCCAAGCTAAATTGAGTGCAAACTAAGTATACATCCCAAATCCAAACAGCCCTATGGCTCCTGGTCAAAAGAAGAGCGCTAAATCGGGAGCCATTTGGGGACGCAGCCAAATGCATTGAAATCAAGCATCCTCCTTACCGCCTCCCGCTGGGCGTCATCCTTCATCTGTTTCACCAGGGCCTCCAGACGGCTACACTGGGCCAGGGCCTCCTGCTTCCCCTGCTGCAGGGCGTCTGCCTCCAGCCTCATGTGGTACAGGTCAGCCATGGTGCGGTCGCGGGCGCTGGACGCGTCCCTCAGCTCAGCAGACAACATGGAGGCCTGCTGCTGTTTGGCCTGAAGCTGCTCTTCCTTCTGACGAAGCTGTTCCTTCATGGCCTTCAGCTCACTCTGCACAGGGACACCAGGGGAGAGAGGTCAATACATACACAGGGACACCAGGGAGAGAGGTCAATACATGCACAGGGACACCAGGGGAGAGAGGTCAATACATGCACAGGGTCACCAGGGGAGAAAGGTCAATACATGCACAGGGACACCAGGGGAGAGAGGTCAATACATACACAGGGACACCAGGGAGAGAGGTCAATACATGCACAGGGACACCAGGGGAGAGAGGTCAATACATGCACAGGGACACCAGGGGAGAGAGGTCAATACATACACAGGGACACCAGGGGAGAAAGGTCAATACATGCACAGGGACACCAGGGGAGAGAGGTCAATACATGCACAGGGACACCAGGGGAGAGAGGTCAATGCATGCACAGGGACACCAGGGGAGAGAGGTCAATACATGCACAGGGACACCAGGGGAGAGAGGTCAATACATACACAGGGACACCAGGGAGAGAGGTCAATACATGCACAGGGACACCAGGGAGAGAGGTCAATACATGCACAGGGTCACCAGGGGAGAGAGGTCAATACATGCACAGGGACACCAGGGGAGAGAGGTCAATACATACACAGGGACACCAGGGAGAGAGGTCAATACATGCACAGGGACACCAGGGGAGAGAGGTCAATACATGCACAGGGACACCAGGGAGAGAGGTCAATACATGCACAGGGACACCAGGGAGAGAGGTCAATACATGCACAGGGTCACCAGGGGAGAGAGGTCAATACATACACAGGGACACCAGGGGAGAAAGGTCAATACATGCACAGGGACACCAGGGGAGAAAGGTCAATACATGCACAGGGACACCAGGGGAGAGAGGTCAATACATGCACAGGGACACCAGGGGAGAGAGGTCAATACATGCACAGGGACACCAGGGGAGAGAGGTCAATACATGCACAGGGACACCAGGGGAGAGAGGTCAATACATGCACAGGGACACCAGGGGAGAGAGGTCAATACATACACAGGGACACCAGGGAGAGAGGTCAATACATGCACAGGGACACCAGGGGAGAGAGGTCAATACATACACAGGTATAAAGGTCAGTACATACACATCTCTCTCTCTCACATATACACAGGTATGGATGAACAAATCACACACTCGGAATTAACATTTGTTGTGAGTTCGAATCCCCAGTCTACCCTCTGCCGTTGTGCCTTTGAGCAAGGACGGCTCCATGGGCGCTGCTCTGCGGCTTTGACGGTGTTGCCTCTAGTCTCTTGTATGTGTGCGGTCCATATTCCCTACCACCTATATAGTGCACTGGTCCAAAGTAGGGATCTGGGAGGCTGCCATGATAAGATCATGATTCTTACCAAAGGGGAGGCCTGGGCCAGGACCTCCTGGTGTTGTTTCTCCTTCTCAGTGAGGAAGGAGCGGAGGCGTCCCACCTCCTCTTTGAACTGAGCGATGGTGTTCTCCTTGTTTACATCCACAGCCTTCAGCATCTGCAGCTCTGCACTCAGCTTCGTGTTCTCCAGCTCACGCTTCTTCAGGTGGATCTAGAACCGCAAACAAATATTTTAAAATAGCAAATCACATTACAATCAGAAAGGATCCAAGCATTTCAAATGGTCCCAGAAAGACGGACAATGTAGGGGGTTGGTATACAAAAGGAATCATTAAAAGGGCAGCTATGTTTCCGCCTGGTGTTCCAGACACCCCTCTGTGCTATATTAATCAGCATCCTTCATCAACATGCAGCCAGCAGCGTTTCTGACTCCTAAAAGAAATGCAGCATAACCTTAATTACAACACAGAGATTGAGGTGGGCTCGTTAAACTACCCTGCAGTCCCACTCTGTATGACGCCACCAAAATGGCCCCCTATTCACTATGTAGTGCACTACTTTTGACCAGGGGTCATAGGGCTCTGGTCAAAAGTAGTACACTATAAAGGGAATAGGGTGCCAATTGGGACACTAAATGAGCAGCTTTCACTGGTGCTGCCGTGGCGACAGTGTGCCTGTGTGTGTTCCACTCCTAGTTCCTGAGCTGTACACACCAGTCACCACCACCACTACTACTAAACTCCCCAGAAACAGCAGGCGAGAACCAGGCGGAAGAGGGCCGGAACAGACCATCCCCTATTCAGCCAGAACACTGTGGGATCCCACTGAGCAGGGAAACAGCAGCTACATACACTAATGACATTATCTGGACTGAGAGAAGTGGTGAGATTATCTGGACTGAGAGAAGTGGTCAGATTACCTGGACTGAGAGAAGTGGTCAGATTACCTGGACTGAGAGAAGTGGTGAGATTATCTGGACTGAGAGAAGTGGTCAGATTACCTGGACTGAGAGAAGTGGTGAGATTATCTGGACTGAGAGAAGTGGTGAGATTATCTGGACTGAGAGAAGTGGTGAGATTATCTGGACTGAGAGAAGTGGTGAGATTATCTGGACTGAGAGAAGTGGTGAGATTATCTGGACTGAGAGAAGTGGTGAGATTATCTGGACTGAGAGAAGTGGTGATTATCTGGACAGAGAAGTGGTGAGATTATCTGGACTGAGAGAAGTGGTCAGATTACATGGATTGAGAGAAGTGGTCAGATTACCTGGACTGAGCGAAGTGGTCAGATTACCTGGACTGAGAGAAGTGGTGAGATTACATGGACTGAGAGAAGTGGTCAGATTACATGGACTGAGAGAAGTGGTCAGATTACATGGACTGAGAGAAGTGGTCAGATTACATGGACTGAGAGAAGTGGTCAGATTACCTGGATTGAGAGAAGTGGTCAGATTACCTGGACTGAGATAAGTGGTCAGATTACCTGGACTGAGAGAAGTGGTCAGATTACCTGGACTGAGAGAAGTGGTCAGATTATCTGAGTGGCATGTTGACTATAGTCCAAAAGACATCTCTGGTATGATTCCAGTCATTTTGCCAAAATTCCCAGGCTTTTCATAAATCCCGGTTGCAGGAAATCTGGAATCGTCCGAGCAGGATTTATGGAAAACCTGGGAATTTTGCAACCCTTGGTATGATCCTTCACAGCTAGTCACATGACTCATAGTACACAAGCAGTGTGCGCAACCTGTGTGTGTGTGTGTGTGTGTGTGTGTGTGTGTGTGTGTGTGTGTGAGTGAGAGAGAGAGAGACCTTGTAGAGCTCCTTCTCATCCTTCTCATCCTTCTGGTGTGACTCCAGGCCGTCCTTCTCCAGAGTCAGCTTCTTCACTCGGTCCTTCAGGCTATCCAGCTCTGTCTCTTTCTGCAGGCCCTTCTGGGTGACTCTTATCAGGTCATCCTCCAACTGCAGGACCCTGGCTGTGGCTTCCTCCAGCCTCCTTTTCACCTCCTCTCTCTCCTCCTGCAGGGCCTGGCACGACACCTGCACCTCCTGGGGACAGAGAGAGAGGGAGGGAGTTAGTAACTTGTAAACTTAAAAATGTATGTTTTGTGCCCCTTTTTACCCAGCAAACCAGAGAGCAGGAGACAAGTTGTGAGAACCTGAGACAGTGAGATTCTCTTCTATCATCAACTAGTTTCCCTAAAGAATGTTGTTGGTTTGTCATTCCTAACGTTCAGATAGAAATACGTGACACAGAACAGACATGCTTCTCTGTCATGTAGATTAGAATAGGGAACCATGTCAGGACATATATCTGCAACGTCTTCAATTGAATCACTTCCGTGCTGTGACAGACAGGCGGCTGCTGGAGGAAATCCCAGCCATTTCCCAGCCAGTCCCGTCTGTGTCAAACACTGAGACACTGCCAGGCCTTTATGGATTCAAATCTCCCAAACACACACACACACACACACACACACACCCTGTAAATCCAATACTAACAGTGTGGCTGTGAGCGGAGGAGGAAAACAATAAATACTACTTCTGAGATGTAAAATCATCTGGCCACAAATCATCCATTTCAATCTGGCGTGTTATTGTTCTATGAGGCTGGAAGGGAAGTTTGCTTTGTCGTAAGTACAGGCCTGCACAACGACGGCTCCAAAAGGCATTGCAGCAGATTTGGAATTTGTTTCTACTGTAAGTTTATGAGCCGAATTTTGGAATCATTTTTTTTCGCAGCACATAAAAAAAACCATATAAAAAGTGTTGTCGTAAAATTAACAGCCACCAAATGTGTAATTATGTTTTCATCTCAAAGCCATTTTCTAAACCAGCAACTTTATGGAACGGAATAGTTCTATGAGTTATCATTAACACAATGTTTTAAAGATGCATGTCAATGTATTAAATATCTGGTGTTGAACAGTGATCACACTCAAGATCATTACTGTCAACTTCTTTATTTCTTTATAATGGTTAGAGGTGGAACGATGTGTGTGTGTGGCACACTGGGGGATACTGCGAGACAGGCTAGAGGGAGACGTTTCAACTGCCACCAGGGTCGTGTTCAGTGGACACAGCACAGAGAAAAAAATGGTTGGGAAATGAGTGAGGAACAAACTGAACTTGACATTGAACTTGACATTGTTGTCCGTTTCAAAGGGTTTTGCTACGTTTTGCTCCACCTGCCAGGAGTTGTTCTCACCTGGGTCTCTCGACTCAGTTGGGCAAACTTCTCTTTCTCCTGCTCACACTCTTTATGCAGTCTCCCCTTCTCCTCCTCCAGCTGCACCTTCTCATTCTGCAGGAGGCTCATGGTCTGAACCAGCTCTTCCTTCTCTCTGTGGGCCTCCTCCATCTTTTGCTGCAGGGACAAAGAGAAAGCATTGAGGTGTGTGTGTATTCATGCGGGTGCGTGTGTATCGTTGCACAGCCTGGTTCTCGCTCTCTGACATACCTCCAGGTATCCGGTCCTGGTGGTGACCACCAGGATGTCCGAGTTGCACTCATCCTCCACGGTCAGCAGCTCGTCCTCTGAGGGGCTCTGAGCCCGGAACAGGAAGGGCGTGCTGGCCCCTCGGATCTCCCCCTTGTGGGTCACATAGCAGAACTGGTAGAACTCCCCATCGTCGTTGGGCACGTAGTATCCTGAGGGAGGAACACAACAACCAACATCACAAACAGTCTAGGGCTAGGGGGTCATTCTGGACGGGACCTAGGTATCTAGGGTCATATCAGGTAGCAAGTAGCCTAGCGGTTACGACTGTTGGGCCAGTAACTGAAAGGTTGCTGGTTCGAATCCTTGAGCAAGGCACTTAACTGTAATTGCCCCTGTAAGTCGCTCTGAATAAGAATGTCTGCTAAATGACTCAAATGTCAACGTCAAGCCTCTCAGAGTAGGAGAGCTGAACTATGAACCCCACCCCCCAATCTACATAATCATGTTCATTGTGATTTAAAACATAAAACAAATGCTCAGGATCTCAGTTTCAACCTTAAGCAACAGATCCCTTTTCTGGTCCCAGTCCCAGTCTACCTATTAATAAAGAACGCAATGAACACAATGAAAACCATCTTGTTAACACCAAAACAAGAAATCCCTTAAAGGGTAGAGTTTCATATTTTACTGTGTTGGTATAAAAGTCTTAACAGCTCTCTGAGGTGCAAGGCCTCTTGACTTGAGGTTAGAAAAAGTGTCAAAGTTGTATAAAACCACGGCGGAGTCAGTGGTCCCAAATCACACCTTGAAACACCACGGCTCTGTGGATGGCAGTGCCCTCAGTGTGGTCCTCAGGAACAGGACACCACAAGAATGTGTAATAGTCCCTCGCTGTGCTCCATCCAACCTGCAACACAGAGGAGTGGGGGTGGACACAATGCACCACATCACACACAGGTTGTACCTAAAAATGGCACCCTATTCACTACAGAGTGCACTACATCACACTACCTAGTGCACTACATAGGGAACAGGGTACCATTTGGGACATAAATCCAGTAATAATAGAGCAGGTTAGGGGACAGCGAAACCACCCAAAGCTGTGAAACAGTATCCTGCCTACACATGACACAGTGGCATTGTAGCCACCCTGAAAAGGCACAGCGATGGCGAAACGTTGCTGTTTTAACCAATAAACCACAGAGTTTATATAGAGTGTGTGACTGTGTATTTTTATAGTTTACAGTTTATTCGCCGTCAGTCAGCACCTCTACACTAAATCATTTTCTCTGGTTGTACGCCAGCTCATGCTTTTTATTAGCCAATATGGAGCTACCACAATGTAGAGGAATGGTCCTATATGGTGTCGATTTGGGCCACAATCATGAAAACCCTTTGCAATATAAAAACGTAAAAACACCACTTAGGCTCTAGGTTATGTGAAGGTTTTAGACGTGAAAATGGGGGATGGTTTCAACATTCCTATATTCCTGCGTGCACGTATCGTGTATGGCCTATAATGAGGCCCGGCCTGGTCAACATGCTCCGCTGTGGAACAGCGGCAACAGCTCACCTCAAACAGGAAGGGGAAAATAGGTGAAAATGTTATACATCAAAATGGAAACCAAGATGTAATTATATGAATTTTATGTGTTAACTGATGGCTGGTGAGGGAAGTACAGAAATACATCCAGAATGTCAGCCCAGGGTCATAAAACTGTCAAACGGAATCAGAATCACAGTGCTGCCTGGGGTTCCAGGTCTAGGCTCTCAGTGCTGCCTGGGGTTCCAGGTCGAGGCTACAGTCAGTGCTGCCTGGGGTTCCAGGTCTAGGCTACAGGCTCAGTGCTGCCTGGGGTTCCTACACTACAGGCTCAGTGCTGCCTGGGGTTCCAGGTCTACACTACAGGCTCAGTGCTGCCTGGGGTTCCAGGTCTACACTACAGGCTCAGTGCTGCCTGGGGTTCCAGGTCTACACTACAGGCTCAGTGCTGCCTGGGGTTCCAGGTCGAGGCTACAGGCTCAGTGCTGCCTGGGGTTCCAGGTCTAGGCTACAGGCTCAGTGCTGCCTGGGGTTCCAGGTCTACACTACAGGCTCAGTGCTGGCCTGGTCGGTCAAACTATGATACAGACAACACCAAAACTTTAATCTAACCAATGAGACTTTATGTAAGCAAAAACAAAATCTCTCCCCATCACAAATACTCTCACAGTTTGTTTACATATGGTCAGCGTGCTCCTTCCATCCGTCTGACCAGCTTGTTTTTCCCCACTACCGCATCATTGCTGTGTGTGTGTGTGTGTTACAGATGCTCCTGTGCTACGCTACAATGATGCCAGTGTTGTTGAGAGTACCTGGGTAGTTGTCCCTGGGGGCGTTCCCACTTCCAGCCGTAAAGAACAGGAAGTTATTAAAGCAGGCACATAGTTAGTGACTGTCATTACAGAATGAAGGAAGGCCAGTAGAAGTAGGCTTTTACTGCAGTAACACTCATTAGTGGTGAGAGAGGTGAGAGTCAGGGGCTGAAGAGACTCTCAGGACTGGACTAAAGCACCTTTCACAGGACCAGAGGGCCTAGTCTGCCCTGTAAGCAGCCACATTTACAACCAGGAGAGGAGTGGATACTGCGTGTATACATGGGTCTAATCATGCTGGAAACGTAGACTTAATCCAATAGGTCTATTGGCGGGATAGGTTTGTATAACAATAGCGTGCACAAAGTGAGAATCTTGAGTTCCCACAACAGACCAAAGCCATTTAGCTGATCCAAGAGCTAAGCTAATTATACCCTTTAAACATGCAAAACACATTCTTAACAAAAAACAGTATGCCAACATGCTTAAAATACTTCCCATAAAACACACCACGTAATGTCAGCAAGTTGCAGGTTAGGGACTAGCAGCTAGCATAGTAAGCTGCAGGTTAGGGACTAGTAGCTAGCATAGTAAGCTGCAGGTTAGGGACTAGTAGCTAGCATAGTACGCTACAGGTTGGGACCAGTAGCTAGCATAGTACGCTGCAGGTTAGGGGGACAGTAGCTAGCATAGCACGCTGCAGGTTAGGGACTAGGCTAGGTAAACTGCAGGTTAGGGACCTAGTAGCTAGCATAGTAAGCTGCAGGTTAGGGACTAGCAGCTAGCATAGTAAGCTGCAGGTTAGGGACCAGTAGCTAGCATAGTAAACTGCAGGTTAGGGACTAGCAGCTGCAGGTTGATAGTAAGCTGCAGGTTAGGGACCAGTAATAGCTAGCATAGTAAGCTGCAGGTTAGGGGACTAGTAGCATAGCATAGTAAACTGCAGGTTAGGGACTAGCAGCTAGCATAGTAAGCTGCAGGTTAGGGACTAGTAGCTAGCATAGTAAGCTGCAGGTTAGGGACTAGTAGCTAGCATAGTACGCTACAGGTTAGGGACCAGTAGCTAGCATAGTAAGCTGCAGATTAGGGACTAGTAGCTAGCATAGTAAGCTGCAGGTTAGGACTAGTAGCTAGCATAGTACGCTACAGTTTAGGGACCAGTAGCTAGCATAGTACGCTGCAGGTTGGGGGCTAGTAGCTAGCATATTACGCTGCAGGTTAGGACTAGCAGCTAGCATACTAAGCTGCAGGTTAGGGACTAGTAGCTAGCATAGTAAGCTGCAGGTTAGGGACTAGCAGCTAGCATAGTAAGCTGCAGGTTAGGACTAGTAGCTAGCATAGTAAGCTGCAGGTTAGGGACTAGCAGCTAGCATAGTAAGCTGCAGGTTAGGACTGGTACTAGTAGCTAGCATAGTAAACTGCAGGTTAGGGACTGGCAGCTGGCATAGTAAGCTGCAGGTTAGGGACTAGTAGCATAGCTGCAGGTTAGGGACTAGTAGCTAGCATAGTACGCTGCAGGTTAGGACCAGTAGCTAGCATAGTACGCTGCAGGTTAGGGGCTAGTAGCTAGGATAGTACGCTGCAGGTTAGGGACTGGCAGCTAGCATAGTACGCTACAGGTTAGGGGCTTAGTAGCTAGCATAGTAAACTGCAGGTTAGGGACTAGCAGCTAGCATAGTAAGCTGCAGGTTAGGGACTAGTAGCTACTGCATAGTACGCTGCAAGTTAGGGACTAGTAGCTAGCATAGTACACTGCAGGTTAGGGACTAGTAGCTAGCATAGTACGCTACAGGTTAGGGACCAGTAGCTAGCATAGTACGCTGCAGGTTAGGGCTAGTAACTAGCATAGTATGCTGCAGGTTAGGGACTAGTAGCTAGCACAGTACGCTGCAGGTTAGGGGCTAGTTGCTAGCATAGTACGGTGCAGGTTAGGGGCTAGTAGCTAGCATAGTACGCTGCAGGTTAGGGGCTAGTAGCTGGCATAGTACGCTGCAGGTTAGGGGCTAGTAGCTGCGCTGCAAGGTAGCATAGTACACTGCAGGTTAGGGGCTAGTAGCTAGCATAGTACGCTGCAGGTTAGGGGCTAGTAGCTAGCATAGTACGCTACAGGTTAGGGCTAGTAGCTAGCATAGTACACTGCTGCAACAGTTGAAGGCGTTCTTGTTTGCCATGTTTGTTAGCATATAGCCTAGTCCAAGGCAGGAGCCCATCTCCTGTTTCTGTAGCATGGGGCGGCGCGATGTAAGAGCACCCCTAGACAGGACTATCACACTGTATCAATCAAACAGGGACACTCCTCTATCACGGCACTCCTCTATCACAGTTTGTGTGTGCGCTCAGAGCACAACTCAAAGCAACCATTCCAACATCAAATCAAATCAAATGTATTTATATAGCCCTTCGTACATCAGCTGATATCTCAAAGTGCTGTACAGAAACCCAGCCTAAAACCCCAAACAGCAAACAATGAAACATCAAAGAGCCATAGACAGATAGAACAGGCAGAAGACACGGTGCTGCCTAACAAGAGTCTGTCTGTCCCCTCGGACTGCTCTGCTGCTGATGCTAAATAAATGGTTGGATGAAACGTTTTGTTTATCTTGGCGAGTGGTACCGTGCAATTATGACATTTGTTGTACACAACTATTGGTTTGCATAGCCTAGGTACATGTACATGTTCAAATGTTCTGAGAAACTAGGTTAAATCATGGAAAAGCAACCTTTCAGTTAGTGGCCCAGCGCTCTAACCGCTAGGAAACCTGCCGCCCTACACACCCAGTATAGTTTTAACACCCTATTGCTCTACCCTATCATGACTTATCAGATCAGTGCAGATGGAGAGAAAAAGACAAGGACAGGAAACCATTTCATGCTGAAAGATAAAGACAAAATGTTTATCTGAGTTCATCCGTTATGAGGCGATAGCAGCTCCAAGTCACTAGGGGGCGATAGCACCTTATAGGCTGAGGTATTGGACCAAGCCGTGAAGTTGCACCACACAGCACAGCTCTGGGGACAGTGAGTGAAGTAGAATTTGATAAAAATCATCTGTGTGTTTTGGTATGAGGCCTTAATAATTTTGATCTACTTCCACTGTCCTCCAAGAGTTGCTGATTTCCTCGTCACTTCAGTTTGGTCCTCAAGTTAGGTAGCAGCAGTGTTCTTCCCTTCCCACAGAGAGAATGAGTCATGGTCCAGGTATCTGTCCTCCTGTGAGTGCTGCCTGGAGCTCAGCAGCACCCCAGCCTCCTGTCTGTCAACACGCCCGGGAACATTTACACGATTTATGTTCCACACTGCTCTGCTTTTCCACCTTGGTGAATTAGCGTGTTAGGGTTTGGGAGAACTTGCACCACTGCTGCAGTTAGGTGCTGTGGTATGCCATCGCCATCAGACAACACTCCAATCAAATCCACGACTCCAATATTTCAAACAAATTCCCAGATGTTCCCTGATCCTCCCCCTTGTGTCGGACGCTGTGTCCCAAATTACACACGATCCCCTACATAGTGCTCTAAAGTAGTGCCCTATATAGGGAACAGGGTGCCATTTGGGACAGTCTCAGTCCCAATATAACAACAAGACTGACTGGAGCTTGTCCTCTCTGCCATGCTACACTTCACAGATTAAACAGCAGGTTCATGTTTAAAAGAAACTTGTGTTCTGCTTTTATGGAGCCAGTTTATGGTTCTGGTTTAAACTCAAACTTAATCATTTTATCCGTTCAATTAGATATAATTATATGACACTGAAAGTCACTTTTTACTGAAGGCTTCTGCCATACGCTCTGATAAAAATAAAAAATAAAATCTGCAGTGCCATAAAACTACAGAGAAACAGAAGCAATCGTGTGTGTGTGTGTGTTTGTGTGTGTGTGTTGAACTGCATTCAATCCAGCCCACATAGAGAGAAAACAGAAACAGACTGCTGCTTTGATCTGGTCTGATGAGATGTGAGCCCAGACATACAGACCACCTCTCATCAGTTCCACATCTCCTTTATAGTAGCATTCCTGCTGCTGGTCTCCTGCTGGATGAGGCCCTCGCCCAGCTCCACTCTGCCCGCTATCTTTCACTACAGAATTGGCTCAAATCAATACCTGCCAGTGCATTGGATTTAATGTGCTCCTATAACCAGATCCATCTGGGACACGCCAGTCTGCAGAGCAGGACAACAAGACCCCCCCCCCTTCTGCTCTGCCAACCTCACTTTTCATACTGAGAGTGCACTCAAATACATTGGTTACAGGACATGGCTTACCTTACTTTAAAAAAACACTTACTTTTTTTTTTTTACATGAGTAAAGCAAAACCTCTCAGATAAACCTGGAGTCTTGAGAGTTCAGTTAAGTACTAAATGGCACCCTATATAGTGCACTATTGTTTACCAGGGCCATATGGAGCCTGACCAAAAGTAGTGCCCTATAAAAGGGATAGGAACTATTAGGGACACACAACAATTCTAATATGCTTGCTCACAGCGAGTGGATTGAGCCAGATAGGAATTATAGGTCAGTAGGTGTCCAGGTTCCCACTCTAGAAGTGTAATCAAGTTTGGAAGACAGATGCCCTTGGTCCTTTAAAATAGAATTTACCTGTTATGGGCAGATGAATAAGCAACATGACATTATTATTCTACACAGTGTGGCCAGGGGTACTTCCTGCTTACAGGCTTCAACAATAACATGATGACCACAACTGACCAGACTAACACTATGGAACGCATTGGGAACTAGTCTGGTCCCAGATCTGTTCGTGCTCTTGCCAACTCCATCGCTGTGGAAAATGTTTGGCGTGACAAGGTGTTGGCATGATAGCATAAACACAATGACACTATATATAGGCTAATTGGGAGGAGCTAAATAATGGCAGATTTGGAATTGTGTTTGATTTCTGTAAGCTGAAAGTAACCCTGTGTGATGTACGCTATATTAGTCCACCTTAAATGAGACGAATTGGAGAGGAACGAGAGAGGACGGACTCACCTTGAATATGCCAACCCAGTCCTTCTGGTGTGGTTTGATGAACTGGGTGAGTGTAGTGACACTCTAGAGCGGCGTGGGGCAGGTAGCTCTTCCCCACGTTCTGGAAGATGACGTGTGCAAAGTTTGACGTGTCCATGGCACTGCCACTGATGTCCCGTCCAGGAAGAGAGCCATCGGTCACTCAGCACAGGCTGCATGGGACGAGAAGGAGGACAACAGAGAGGCATGGGTCACTGCACAGGCTGCATGGGACGAGAAGGAGGACAACAGAGAGGCATGGATCACTCAGCACAGGCTGCATGGGACGAGAAGGAGGACAACAGAGAGGCATGGGTCACTCAGCACAGGCTGCATGGGACGAGAAGGAGGACAACAGAGAGGCATGGGTCACTCAGCACAGGCTGCATGGGACGAGAAGGAAGACAACAGAGAGGCATGGGTCACTCAGCACAGGCTGCATGGGACGAGAAGGAGGACAACAGAGAGGCATCAGTCACTCAGCACAGGCTGCATGGGAAGAGAAGGAGGACAACAGAGAGGCATGGGTCACTCAGCACAGGCTGCATGGGACGAGAAGGAGGACAACAGAGAGGCATGGGTCACTCAGCACAGGCTGCATGGGAAGAGAAGGAGGACAACAGAGAGGCATGGGTCACTCAGCACAGGCTGCATGGGAAGAGAAGGAGGACAACAGAGAGGCATGGGTCACTCAGCACAGGCTGCATGGGAAGAGAAGGAGGACAACAGAGAGGCATGGGTCACTCAGCACAGGCTGCATGGGAAGAGAAGGAGGACAACAGAAGAGAGGCATGGGTCACTCAGCACAGGCTGCATGGGAAGAGAAGGAGGACAACAGAGAGGCATGGGTCACTCAGCACAGGCTGCATGGGACGAGAAGGAGGACAGCATGGGTCACTCAGCACAGGCTGCATGGGAAGAGAAGGAGGACAACAGAGAGGCATGGGTCACTCAGCACAGGCTGAATGGGAAGAGAAGGAGGACAACAGAGAGGCATGGGTCACTCAGCACAGGCTGCATGGGAAGAGAAGGAGGACAACAGAGAGGCATGGGTCACTCAGCACAGGCTGCATGGGAAGAGGAGGAGGACAACAGAGAGGCATGGGTCACTCAGCACAGGCTGCATGGGACGAGAAGGAGGACAACAGAGAGGCATGGGTCACTCAGCACAGGCTGCATGGGACGAGAAGGAGGACAACAGAGAGGCATGGGTCACTCAGCACAGGCTGCATGGGAAGAGAAGGAGGACAACAGAGAGGCATGGGTCACTCAGCACAGGCTGCATGGGAAGAGAAGGACAACAGAGAGGCATGGGTCACTCAGCACAGGCTGCATGGGAAGAGGAGGAGGACAACAGAGAGGCATGGGTCACTCAGCACAGGCTGCATGGGACGAGAAGGAGGACAACAGAGAGGCATGGGTCACTCAGCACAGGCTGCATGGGAAGAGAAGGAGGACAACAGAGAGGCATGGGTCACTCAGCACAGGCTGCATGGGAAGAGGAGGAGGACAACAGAGAGGCATGGGTCACTCAGCACAGGCTGCATGGGACGAGAAGGACAACAGAAGTCCTGTATTCCAAAAGGAAAGGTGACAGCATCTTCTACAAATAACTGCAACAAGGTTTTCAATTCATGGTGTTCTTTAAAAAACGTTTTTTTTTTAAAGCTGAGATGTTTCAACCGTATGTCTTCTTTTAAAGCTGGTGTCTTAATATTTCTAAACAAAGCTCAGTCTCCAGAAGGGCAGATGACAGTGAGCCTATTAGCCCGGTACATTCAGTTACGGCTCATTAGTCTGTCATAAAGATATTCATCTCTAGTAGCTGTCTAATAGGCTCATCCCGACCAGAAATGCCGTCATCAATCTTGTCCATGTAGTTGTTCCCGTGGCGTGCGCGACCACTGTTCCCGGCCGTGGTGGATATGACTACAGTTGTTGCCGTGGTGAATATGACTACTGTTGTTGCCGTGGTGAATATGGCTACTGTTGTTGCTATGGTGTGCATGACTATGACACGCTCATCATCCCTGACTAGAGTTGACAAGGGTTGGTCTGTTACGGTCTGCTCCCCAGCTCTTCACTAAACTATGAAGTCAATGACTGAACAAGCAGAAAGTTTAACATACCAACATCATAAGTCGATCTGGATAAGAGTGTCTGCTTAGTCACTAAAATGTCAAATGTAATCTAAATGTACCAACAAAGGTCTTATCTAAAAATGCAAATCAAATTGGTTAGGACGGTGTTCTTCCTGTGTTTAGCTTTGCAGTGTGGTTGGTTCACAGAAAGCAGCAAGGATACCATCTCATTCAGACGGTTCTTATTTAGTAGTCCAGATACGGCCTCCAGTTGTTTCATCCGCTGAGACCTCCGAGGAAAGAACCAAACTAAATGTTGTCGGTATATTTAGACAAAGGACTTGATCAGCGACCACAGTGAGAGAGCGTTTAATGTCCAAATGCTCTTCCCCATATAGTGAACTATAAAGGGTATAGGTTTAGTCTGGCCTAAACTGTCGCCTAAATGTGCTGATGAATTCCTCTGGCCACAACATCTGTCAGCATTTTCCCTGAAACAATATAAGAGATTCTACATTCCACACTGTTGCAATGAGAAAGAAGTTAACAGTCAAAGGACTTGTGCAAAAAATGCTGTCCACGATCTCATTCTCAACAGATAAAACGTATATCACTGAAGTCTAGCTAAAAGTCTTATAAAGACATGTAGGCTTTTTTATTTTATTTAACTAGGCAAGTCACTTAAGAACTAATTCTAACTTACAATGATGGCCTACCAAGAGCCAAAACACCTAATTTGGGGCCTGAGACTGGGATAAAAATAAATTGGAGAAAAAAAAACACATCATGACAAGAGAAACACCACAACACTACATAAAGAGACCTAAAGATCAGACAAGATGAGCAGGAATTTCCAGTCTCTCTGTTCAGTCACAGTGACGTGTTCAGGAAAATGGTGCACAAGAGAAGTAACTAAGACAACATTGGTAAATAGAGAAAGAAAACACAGGCCAGGGGTTGTAAATCTAGACAAAACACACCAGTAACACACACCACTTATTCTCATACTAAATCATGTTAAAAACAGGCTCGTACTAAAACATTTCCAAATTATACAATTCATCATTGCCAGACAATAGCAGAGCATTGTTCGACATGCCAAATGTATGTGACCTAAAATATATATATTTATAATTATACATTTATTATATGGATTGTGATGAGTGACATGAACCTACCTAGTTTGGTTTTACAGGTTGATAGCATCTTTATCTGAACTGTTGACAACCCAGTGCGTGTGTCAGTGAGTGTGTCAGTGAGTGTGTTAGAGCCAACTTAAATCACACAATGATGTAACTTTAGGGCTTGCTGACGTTAGTTAATGTAATGGCATTAGAATTAACTGGGCAAGTATCATACGGCTTCCAGGCATAAATATAGCCATGTGGCAAAACAAAGAAAAAGGCCTAGCTAAATCGTGTAGTTAAACTGGCATCCTGCTGTAAAGTGCTTGTTTAGGCTAGTAATCTAACATATTGCTAGCTAACTCCTTAGAGATAGCTATGTATCTAGCTAGCTTTAACAGAGATTAATGACTATTCT
Organism: Oncorhynchus keta; assembly: GCF_023373465.1. NCBI lineage: Eukaryota > Metazoa > Chordata > Actinopteri > Salmoniformes > Salmonidae > Oncorhynchus > Oncorhynchus keta. The sequence continues at coordinate 92,680 of NW_026279227.1, read as the reverse complement.
CGAAAATTCTCAGCCAACCTTGTACTATGTCCTCCCAAGATAGCATGAGTTGTCCGTCCACCCACCTAGCTCGCTAGTTATCTGTTTGCTTTCCTGGCTTTGTCAGGGACCCTTTGGTTTGGCTAGTTAGCTAGCCAGTTAGTTCGTTAGCTAGCAAGTATCTACCAGGGCAAGACGAATACATTTTTCAATAGTTGTTCTTTTTATCGACAAGAGCACATAATATGATAACGTACCCATTTGCCATGCTGAAGAGTAGAGGAAAAACAAAGATATTCGTCAAAACTGTTATTGACGCAGTTGCTCGATGTTAAACGCAATCCCCGTCCTCTTTCCTGGAATAGAATAACAACATTAGCTACATCACTTCCGGAGAAATACCGTTATTTGTCATGTGGGAATTCCAAACTTGTTACAATGTAACAAATTGTTAACAACGTGTTGCTAAAATAACGAATGGCACAATTAATAGATATTTGACCCACTTTCTGTTAAAGGAATTAAACTCTGAAATTTGAGTAGGACCCTTCAAAATGGTAGATGTCAATATATTTGGGTCATTTTTAAAAAACCTTTATTTAACTAGGCAAGTCAGTTAATTAAGAACAAATTCTTATTTACAATGACGGCCTAGGAACAGTGGGAGTAGGCTAACAATTTTGCAGATTAACACTGGAGTGATAAATGATGAGGGCAACAGGAACACTGCCTTGTTGCATCAGTTGCTTATTTGGAACAGGGGCAGAACGACACATTTTTACATTGTTAGCCTGAGGATTCGAGCTATTTGATATCTATTTTTAAATGTAACCTTTATTTAACTTGGCAAGTCAGGTAAGAACAGATTCTTATTTACAATGACAGCCTACCCCCAGGCCAAACCCAGACGTCGCTGGGCCAATTGGATGCGCGCCACCCTGTGGGACTCCCAATCACGGCCGGATGAGATACAGCCTGGATTCGAACCAGGGAGTGCAGCTCTTCAGACCGTTGCGCCACTGTTGGCCGGGACGGAAGGCAGAAGTGCTTATTGAAGTTTTCGATAATCATGGATTTATCAATCAGCCTTCAGGGCTAGAACCATGTTTATAACAGACCTTATACCAGGGGTATGACAAAACATGTATTTTTACTGGTCTCTAATGACGTTGGTAACCAGATTATAATAAATAGCAATTAGGCACCTGTTTTATAGCAATAGCAATTAGGCACCCCAGATACTGTTCTTCCATAATATAATATAACTCGATCAAAATGGACATATTTAGGGGAAACCCTGACAGTGTCCCAGATGGAGTGGGTCTGACACAGTAGAACAGTGCATATCACGGTATATTTCCGCCAAAGGAGGCAAAAAATGCCTGTATGTAACATGATCGTTGTATTAAGATACAGTACAGTTTGCCCCTCTATGCCGTTATTATATAGTTTATTTCAAATCACATTTTTATTAGTCACATACAAACGCGTTTAGCAGATGTTATTGCGGGTGTGGCGAAATGCAGAGAAGGAGTTGTATTTGCTGATAACGTTAGGTTTATTTAGGGTTGAGCTATTGAAAACGGTTTTCCACCGCCCGAGCAGATAATTGAAATTGTGTTATTAACTTCTGATTGTGCATTTCAGTGCTAGATGAATGAAATCAGTCATGTCCTTCAAGTTCATGCAGTTCAGATGTCCCGCCCCCACTGTTTCTCATCGCATATAAAACTGGGTAAGCGGCTTTGTGATTGGGCAGAAAACGTGTCATTTACAACCCACCCAATTATGTCACGCTGAATCCGTGGTCAGAAAGGAAAGAAACATGGCCGCTGTTTTAAGGGGGTCTCGGAACCTATGGGGAAGGAGCCTCAAACATGTTGACTTTACTTTGGGTAAGGAGTTTAAAAATATAACAAAAATATGTCTACCATCAATGTTGAGGATCTGTTTGATGACCATTCCCGTCTATGTTACGAAAGGCACCGCTGCGTGAAAAATCAACGTTGAACAAAAGTTGATTAGCATTGGCTGTTGTGGCTCGCTCACTTCTGCTAACGTTAGTTAGTTTGCTGAAATGGCTAGCTAGCTATAAGAGCTTGCTTAAGTCATGGGACGTTGGTTGATCGAAACATTTTTTGTTTATCAAGACGACCGATAGCCAATACCAGCAAATGTTCTAATCAAAGGTGTGTCCGTGTGCATCTCGCACAAGTAACAAATTCAGGGTCAAGTCAAATCCCACAGCTCTTGTCAGCAAGTCAGTCGATTAGCCAAGCGAGTTCTGTTTAATAGGGTGATTGTTTGCACAAATATGGTCTATTATAATGCCACGCCGTCCGTAGATGTATGCTGTACAGTACACGCGTTTGTTAGACTCCTCCGTGTTTCTAGTAATAGCTTTTAGCTCAGTGGTTCCCAACCTTTCCAGCTACTGTATTTTACTCATCCCTGGGGTACCCCTAAAGTCCCCCGTCCCCCATGTGCCTTTTACCAATAGACCAAGTACCCCAGGGGTCCAAGTACCCCCAGCTTGGGAACCACTGCTTCAGCTTATCAACCAGCTCTCATGCACAATGGAAGGAAAGGAAAAGCAGGTGAGTGAGGCCAGTACAGATCATTGAGATGTAGTCCAGCGCAATCCTTACCTTGATAACCCAACCTACTGTCCTGGTAGCTCAACCCTTACCTTGATAACCCAACCTGTCCTCGCTGGTAGCTCAACCCTTACCTTGATAACCCAACCTACTGTCCTCGCTGGTAGCTCAACCCTTACCTTGATAACCCAACCTACTGTCCTCGCTGGTAGCTCAACCCTTACCTTGATAACCCAACCTACTGTCCTCTCAACCCTTACCTTGATAACTGGTGGTAGCTCAACCCTTACCTTGATAACCCAACCTACTGTCCTCGCTGGTAGCTCAACCCTTACCTTGATAACCCAACCTACTGTCCTCGCTGGTAGCTCAACCCTTACCTTGATAACCCAAACCTACTGTCCTCGTTGGTAGCTCAACCCTTACCTTGATAACCCAACCTACTGTCCTCGCTGGTAGCTCAACCCTTACCTTGATAACCCAACCTACTGTCCTCGCTGGTAGCTCAACCCTTACCTTGATAACCCAACCTACTGTCCTCGCTGGTAGCTCAACCCTTACCTTGATAACCCGCTGGTAACCTACTGTCCTCGCTGGTAGCTCAACCCTTACCTTGATAACCCAACCTACTGTCCTCGCTGGTAGCTCAACCCTTACCTTGATAACCCAACCTACTGTCCTCGCTGGTAGCTCAACCCTACCTTGATAACCCAACCTACTGTCCTCGCTGGTAGCTCAACCCTTACCTTGATAACCCAACCTACTGTCCTCGCTGGTAGCTCAACCCTTACCTTGATAACCAAACCTACTGTCCTCGCTGGTAGCTCAACCCTTACCTTGATAACCCAACCTACTGTCCTCGCTGGTAGCTCAACCCTTACCTTGATAACCCAACCTACTGTCCTCGCTGGTAGCTCAACCCTTACCTTGATAACCCAACCTACTGTCCTCGCTGGTAGCTCAACCCTTACCTTGATAACCCAACCTACTGTCATCGCTGGTAGCTCAACCCTTACCTTGATAACCCAACCTACTGTCCTTGCTGGTAGCTCAACCCTTACCTTGATAACCCAACCTACTGTCCTCGCCCAACCTACTGGTAGCTCAACCCTTACCTTGATAACCAGCCTTGTGAAAACGTGACCTCCTAGCTCTCAAACTCTAGGCGGCATTCTCCCTACAGTTTTATGTGGTTAGCTTTGCCCACGACTGGCTTGTGTCAACTACAATCCCGACACTGTTTTCACGTTTAGAAATGCTAATAATTATCGCTTGCAAAACAATAATCATGGCTTTTGAAGCATAGCCCTTACATCAGGAGACAGAATCCTAAATCTAAAAAAGATGCTCTTGATGTAGCAGGTTTGCACAGATACGCTGGCATACAGGTGTTCGGAGAATGCTAGATGGCTAATTAGCGTAGGTGGTTGCCTGTCTTCTGTCTGTTTTCTGTTCAAAAGAGCTGCAACATGGAGATTTGGTTATGTTGGAACACTAACCTTTATAAAGGTGTGTGTAAATGTATCCTCTTTTTTTTCTCGTTGATATGAAATAACCTTTATGCTTCCGAAACCATACCGCAAGCGATGCGTGTTCATGTTCAGACTGAGTGTCGGAGCGCTTAACAAAACTGCCCCATACAGAAGACCCCTTTCTCCAATGACTCTGTGTAATGGAACTGAGTCATGATTAAGGGCAAGTGACCTTCATTGCAATGGCAGTAGGTCTACCACACAAGACCGGGGTTGGGTCCCAACAATCTCTCGACGTATGCTCTGGTTCACGTCCCTTCATGGCATTGACTGGCACTGATACATGGAAACTCCCTCTTGCCCAGGCCTACACCATTCTAATGCCTTTACATTCGTGGGAGGACACAGTTCAGGAGGAAGTAGAGATTATTGAGACGCAGCCATGGGGGTTTTGTGTGCTGTAGTGTGTGTGTGTATGGTAGTATCCTTGTCCCACGTTCAAATGCTAGTCGGAACTCTGACATTTACAACTTGCTGATTCGTTGAACGTGGCACGTGTGTGACTAAAATCAGTTAGCGAGTCGTACATTTCGGAGTTTCCTAGTTCCAACTAACAAGTGAACACGGCTTCAGTCCAACAGTGGCAGGTCAGGTGTCTCTTTCCACTGAAGCCACTATGAAGATTGGCTGGGAGAGCCAGCCATGTGAGAGACCTGTAGCCTGCATCCCCCTCCCCCCTTCTTCTCTCACATTTACACACCACAGTTTATTTATAAGATGCCCTTTGGCCAATACGTCTCTACTTTCAGCCTTCATACATGTTTTTATAGGAAATGGTGAATGAGTTCACTACCTGCTTACTGCTTTGATATGTAATTATTGTGTTTGCATTAGCTTGACTGGCACTACAAGGGCTGCAGTGGGTTTTCATATCAAATGGTTTAGGATTTGAAATTAATTTCATTCTCAGGAAAAAATGAATGTCTGGAATCAAAGTAGAAATGTCTGGCCAACTTGTTGGTATTTAGTTTTTATCAAGCTTGCCTCTGACATTACCCACTGCAATGCACTATACAGGTCTTGGGTAACTATTGATAGGGCTGGGTTATGTTTGGATTTCATTGAAACAGAACGGCAAGGCCTAGATTAGAAGTGTCCTGGCTGTTTCAATGGACTAGGGAGCCTTTTAACAGTATTTTGCAAGAGACTATAGTTTTTCACATTCTGACAATTTATTTTTGTTATAGTGAAGGCCTACACAGAAAAGCTGTATTAGAGCTGTCTCAGCTTGGCTGAAAGGATAACAAAAGGCTTTGGGTAGTAGTCTAGTCTTAATACAAGTTGTTCCTGGGGTGTATTAGGAACCAAAAGGGGAGGGACCTAGGCCTACCTGAACTTGTCCAATAAGAAACACTAGTTTTTGTTGGAATGTTTTGCACCGGTTTGTACTGATGAATACACCCTTGTACCTCCCAGTCTCCAGCAGGTCCATGGCCTCTAAGACCCAGGTGGGTTTCATCGGCCTGGGGAACATGGGAAAACCCATGGCCAAGAACCTGCTGAAGCACGGATACCCCGTCATCGCCACTGACGTCTTCCCTGAGTCCTGCAAAGAACTGCAAGAGTTGGGTGCCCAGGTGGGACAAAAAAACTAGCTTGCTTGTTTGCTAATGGCAGTGCATTGAGCGAAATGCGCCGGCTGATAGCATGTCATCTCTGATGTGATGTCAGCTGGTAGGTGCTCAAAAACACAAACAAAATACCAAGACTAAAAATATCTATTGTATATGGGTGAAACCACTTAAATGAGTGTCCAAACAAACTGAGTCCATCATAAGATTTTACTCTCGTCATTGCCGATCTACTTCTTAAATGAATCCTAATGGTTGCACTTGCCTGGGGTGTAGCTTATTCATTAGGCACCAATAGACTAAAACGGGGAGGAACTACCTGAACTTGTCCAATAGGAAACACTTGTTTTTGTATTTGAAACATTTTGCTACGGTGTGCCCTAATGAATAAAGCCCTGTTTGTCAGATTGTGGATAACCCTGCGGAGGTGGCAGACCAGGCAGACCGCGTCGTCACCATGCTGCCCTCCAGTCCCAACGTCATCGAGGTTTACACTGGGCCCAACGGTATCCTCAAGTAAGATCCCTCGCTCTCGATTACTCATTGGCTATGTCAAAAAAAGGCTCCCTATTCCCTTTATAGTGCACTACTTTTGACCAGAGTCCTAATACAAGAATCAAGTCACTTAGCTATCTGTCTTTAACAGAAACCCTTCAGACTGCTGTTTTAAACTATAAGGTGGGTACTTTACTGTTCTACAGGAAGGTTAAGAAAGGCTCGCTACTCATCGACTCCAGCACCATCGACCCAGCCGTTTCCAAGGAGATGGCCGTGGCCGCGGAGAAGATGGGGGCAGTTTTTATGGACGCACCTGTGTCAGGAGGTAAGGACTAATACAGGCTGCATTCCAAATGGCACTCTTCACTATATAGGGCTCCCGAGTGGCTCAGCAGTCTAAGGCACTGCTTCTCAGTGCAAAAGGCATCACTACAGTCCCTGGTTCGAATCCAGGCTGTATCATGTCCGGCTGTGATTGGGAGTCCCATAACGTGGCGCACAATTGGCCCAGCGTCGTCTGGGTAGGCCGTCATTGTAAATAAGAATTTGTTCTTACCTGAATTTCTTAGTTAAATAACAAAACAAATGTAAATATAGTGCACTACTTTTGACCCGGGCCCATAGGACTATGCTGATATTTGGGACGCAGTATTGCCTTGGGGGTCTCTGCTGCAATCTGAGAGGACCAGCCTCTCCACTCCCTAATTGTTGAAATGGACCAGATTTAGTAGATTGCTCTCTCTAGCACATTTGTGACCCATGATGTGGATTATTTAAGATCCCAGCATCTGGAGTTTGATCCGATGACCCTTCCATCCAAACGCTCCGCTCTCAGATCCCAGCAGCTCAAAAAACTATTTCTGACCCTCCTTTTCTGAAAATGTGTGTTTTAAAGTCTACGACCAGTGCATCTCTCTCTCATAGCACAACTTCACAACAATTAAACTTTTTTTTTTACAACAAACCATTTGACCAAGTTATATAAAGAGAAACATCTCCGTCATGATCATATGTGTACTCATGTCTCTGTTGCCACACGTGTGTATCTGTGAATTCCACTGGGAGGAGGACTGATTTGTATTTCTTCTGACAACCTGGTGACTACCCAGGACAGCAGACGCCCATGTGGGCCTTGGTTCAGGTTAAAATGGCCGACACTGGATCATTTCCTTTCATGTCTGACAAAATGGTGAATCCATTCAGTCTCTCTGCTTATCCTATTGATGATTCAGTCTGGGTAATATAGAGGAGTACCTTACCTACCTGACAGCCTGGGTCATGAAGCGGAGGAGGAGTACCTACCTGACAGCCTGGGTCATGAAGCGGAGGAGGAGTACCTACCTGACAGCCTGGGTCATGAAGCGGAGGAGGAGTACCTACCTGACAGCCTGGGTCATGAAGCGGAGGAGGAGTACCTACCTGACAGCCTGGGTCATGAAGCGGAGGAGGAGTACCTACCTGACAGCCTGGGTCATGAAGCGGAGGAGGAGTACCTACCTGACAGCCTGGGTCATGAAGCGGAGGAGGAGTACCTACCTGACAGCCTGGGTCATGAAGCGGAGGAGGAGTACCTACCTGACAGCCTGGGTCATGAAGCGGAGGAGGAGTACCTACCTGACAGCCTGGGTCATGAAGCGGAGGAGGAGTACCTACCTGACAGCCTGGGTCATGAAGCGGAGGAGGAGTACCTACCTGACAGCCTGGGTCATGAAGCGGAGGAGGAGTACCTACCTGACAGCCTGGGTCATGAAGCGGAGGAGGAGTACCTACCTGACAGCCTGGGTCATGAAGCGGAGGAGGAGTACCTACCTGACAGCCTGGGTCATGAAGCGGAGGAGGAGTACCTACCTGACAGCCTGGGTCATGAAGCGGAGGAGGAGTACCTACCTGACAGCCTGGGTCATGAAGCGGAGGAGGAGTACCTACCTGACAGCCTGGGTCATGAAGCGGAGGAGGAGTACCTACCTGACAGCCTGGGTCATGAAGCGGAGGAGGAGTACCTACCTGACAGACTGGGTCATAAAGAGAAGTACCTACCTGACAGACTGGGTCATGAGGAGGAGTACCTACCTGACAGACTGGGTCATAAAGAGGAGGAGGAGGAGTACCTACCTGACAGACTGGGTCATAAAGAGGAGGAGGAGGAGTACCTACCTGACAGACTGGGTCATGAGGAGGAGGAGGACCTACCTGACAGACTGGGTCATAAAGAGGAGGAGTACCTACCTGACAGACTGGGTCATAAAGGAGGAGGAGGAGTACCTACCTGACAGACTGGGTCATGAAGAGGAGGAGGAGTACCTACCTGACAGACTGGGTCATAAAGAGGAGGAGGAGTACCTACCTGACAGACTGGGTCATAAAGAGGAGGAGTACCTACCTGACAGACTGGGGCATAAAGAGGAGGAGGAGTACCTACCTGACAGACTGGGTCATAAAGAGGAGGAGTACCTACCTGACAGACTGGGTCATAAAGAGGAGGGGGAGTACCTACCTGACAGACTGGGTCATAAAGAGGAGGAGTACCTACCTGACAGACTGGGTCATAAAGAGGAGGAGGAGGAGTACCTACCTGACAGACTGGGTCATAAGGAGGAGTACCTACCTGACAGACTGGGTCATAAAGAGGAGGAGGAGGAGTACCTACCTGACAGACTGGGTCATAAGGAGGAGGAGCCGTACCTTATGGGTTAGGGAAGATGGGGAAGAGCCATACTGACCTCCAAGCTGTAAAACACTATCAGTCTTCAGGGTAGACTCACACTTCAGGGGAAACACTCTACACACACACTGTTTGTTTGAACTCCGCCTTTTAACTTGAGGAAAGCCACTTTGAGTTGATGTTGGCATATTTTACCATCAGGCCCTAAAGATTAGTAATGATTTATATGCATCCTTCCTGTGGCAGTGCTCATGGATTAAGGCTGTCCAGCTTCCCACGTTGAACTTGGGTGGCTGCAGGTCACAGAGGTGTGTGTGTGTGTGTGTGTGTTTGGTTAGAGTTAAGTATTGGAGCATGTTACTACCTTGATACTGTGCTGGAATGCCTGTGGTTGAACATGTTATCAGTGGCCAGAAACTGACCCTCTCGGGGGGGGGTCAAATGAGTTGCATGGTAGTAATAGAGCACAGGGGAATGCGATGAGACTTGTCATTGTTACCCAGATGATGGTACTGTAACCAAGACATGAGCCTTTGATCAGGAGACTCATCATGTTTAGAACCTCCAACTCTGCTTGTTCTGAATCCAGCAAGGAGCTTTGCTGTAACCCAGTTTGGGCGTATCCAGGGTACCTTCTCCAACCCAGACTTACTTTGTGCGAGATGGTCTAAACTCAGGCTGTTTCCCTGTGCTTTTGAGAGACCTCTGGTTCTCTGTCCTTCATGTGTTGCCTCTTCCAGCCAGAACCCACAGTGCGTCAGAGAGGTTTGGCAGCAGACTGACTGTTGGAAGGAATGCCTTGTTTTCTGGAGCAATAATAGGAAAGCCACAACCTGGGATGCAGCCCAAATGGGCCCCTGTTCCCTATATAGTGCACTACTGTTGACCAGAGCCCTGTTCCCTATGTTGTGCACTCCTGTTGACCAGAGCCCTATATAGTACACTACTGTTGACCAGAGCCCACAGGGAGCTAGTTAAAAGTAGTGCACAATATAGGGGAGTAGGGTTTTATTTTGGAACGCTCCCCTGCTCTGTCAGCGTAGGCATCATACAATAACCTCGTCCCAAATCCAGTCCATTACGACACAGAAAAATACAGTTGTTTTCTTATACATTTTTATTGAAATCAATTAGACTTGTACGTAAAGCCTTGGGAAATGTTTATCATTAAAGACTACTGTGCTGACTGGAATGAAAACGTTTGACCACAGAGCTCTAGCTACGTAGCCACCAACAAACACATTCACTTTCACTGTGATTCATGTCCTTAGAGACTCTGTAATTGGTGTGTGTTGGTTCCCAGGCTGTGTGAGATGGCAGAGATGCAGTCGTCACACACACACACTGCACATTATTATGGCAGAGACCGAGGGCCTGTCGCTTTGGCAACAGAAATGAAAGGGTTGCCTTTTTTATCTATGCATTTTGGGGCTTTGTATGTTAAGTTTTTAATGTGTTTAAAATAATCCCCCCCTCTTTTTCTTCTATATTTGAACTGGTTATCCCACATTTGTCATGGGATTTGAGACATCTTTCTCTCAGCCAGCTTTTTGCTGACACTTCATTTTGTCTGTTTAGCTCCCTTTACTTTCCCCACAACCTTATGTTTGAAGCTATTGAAATAATCCACAAGCCTTGGGCTTACCTCATTTTTAATTTCAGTTGATTTGATGTGGAATTACTTTCTCAGCCAAACTTGGTGAGAGAAGGGTGGGTGTTGGACAAGAGAACAAGCTGTTTTAGTAAAGTGCTCTGTAGATTTGCATCAATCTTTCTGTGATGACCTCATAAGTTTTGAGAAGTAACAACAGTTACTGACAGACTTGTAATGAAACCGCCATGTTTTCTAAGCTACAAAGCACAGCCCATCCCAAGGCCCTGTGTGTTTGTCTGGTGTGTGTGTGTGTGTGTTTGTCTGGTGTGTGCTATGCTCCCAAATGTACAACGTTTCCACTTCACCCAAGTCTTCATCAGATATTCTCATGTTTAGGATGTGCATCTCACCCTCCTTTTGTTCAGGTGTGGGGGCTGCCAGCTCGGGGAAGCTGACCTTCATGGTGGGGGGAGTAGAGGAGGAATTCACTGCGGCCCAGGAGCTGCTCACCTGTATGGGAGCCAACGTGGTGTACTGTGGGGCTGTCGGCACTGGACAGGTAGGTTGTCCTACACATTTACATGACCTGTCTCAAATGGCCCCCATTTATTTATATTTAAAAAAATAGGGGGGGGTCATTTAGCAGACGCTCTTATCCAGAGGAACCTACAGGAGAAGTTGGTGAAAAGGCACTTAACACTAAGTCTGTGCAGGGATTCAAACCAGTGACCTTTTTGTTACTGACCCAATGCGCTTAACTGCTAGGCTACCTGTCCCTGAGGCCTTGGTCAAAGGTAAAACATTTTAGGGAATAGGGTGCCATTGGGGATACACACATTACATTCTTACTAGGGACATTATGGGTGGATTATTACAAAACTACATGGGATGTAACCAGGAGACTGTTTTTTACAGGCAGCCAAAATCTGCAACAATATGCTGCTGGCGATAGGCATGATCGGGACCTCTGAGACCATGAACCTTGGCATCAGGTTGAGTATTCACAATATATTCACAGCAGAGAACGTATCTCCAACAAAATGTCTTGTTGTACTTAACGCTTGATGAACAGAACCATGCTGTGAGTATCGTACAGATCTGTAACACTACCACTATAGTCGCTCTCTTAAAGGAACTATCCAATGGAAAAGCTACTTTTATGAAGCTCCTACTCTATCAACTGTCTACATGTTGTCTCTGACTTGTCCTTTACTTGTAGTTATGACTAACCAGCAATCAGAGAAATTACACATAGTAAACAGTAACCCACCTTAAACTTGTAAAATATATATATATATATATATATATATACATACATACACATACACTGCCTTGCGAAAGTATTCGGCCCCCTTGAACTTTGCGACCTTTTGCCACATTTCAGGCTTCAAACAAAGATATAAAACTGTATTTTTTTGTGAAGAATCAACAACAAGTGGGACACAATCATGAAGTGGAACAACATTTATTGGATATTTCAAACTTTAACAAATTAAAAACTGAAAAATTGGGCATGCAAAATTATTCAGCCCCTTTACTTTCAGTTCAGCAAACTCTCCAGAAGTTCAGTGAGGATCTCTGAATGATCCAATGTTGACCTAAATGACTAATGATGATAAATACAATCCACCTGTGTGTAATCAAGTCTCCGTATAAATGCACCTGCAATAATTTTGCATGCCCAATTTTTCAGTTTTTAATTTGTTAAAAAAGTTTGAAATATCCAATAAATGTCGTTCCACTTCATGATTGTGTCCCACTTGTTGTTGATTCTTCACAAAAAAATACAGTTTTATATCTTTGTTTGAAGCCTGAAATGTGGCAAAAGGTCGCAAAGTTCAAAGGGGCCGAATACTTTCGCAAGGCACTGTATATAAAAAATATTTTTAAAAATTAATGCTTGTGATTTCCTGGCCCCTGGCAGACTAGGTCTGGACCCTAAGCTACTGGCTAAGATCCTGAACATGAGTTCAGGTCGCTGCTGGTCCAGTGACACCTACAACCCTGTACCTGGTGTCATGGAGGGAGTCCCCTCTGGAAACGACTACCAGGGAGGCTTTGGGACCCAACTCATGGCCAAGGTGTTTCTCTCTCTCAAGATGTTTAGTACACAATGTATTTTCGTTAATGTCTCTGTCAATAGTATTAACTTTAATGTAACTGGAAAGAGACGTGCGTTTGACATGTTTTAACTGTGCTGTGTACAACAAGCGGTGATGGCAGAGAGCTAATGAGAGTTTGTCTTCTTCAGGACCTGGGGCTAGCCCAGACTACAGCCACCAACACCAAGACCCCTGTCCCTCTGGGCTCCCTGGCCCACCAGATATACCGCATGATGTGTGCTCGGGGCTACTCCGCCAAAGACTTCTCCTCTGTCTTCCAGTTCCTGAGGGAGGATGAGGAGAACGAGGGCCAATAGGGGTGGGGGAACAGTACCCCCACCCCCCATCCATAGCTTTAGCAGGGTCTATTCCATACAAGACTACTACCATGTAGTTAGGATGCGTCGGTTTGCCCCCTCCCCCTCCCTCTCCCCAGGACTTGTCAAGACGTGTGTATTGGGTCAAAGCCAAGAGAGCGCAGCCAGCCGTGATGACATGACAGATCATCTCAGCAGAGTACTAGACTACACTGTCTGTAAGATGGGAGTCATGTTGCCTCTGTGATCCTGCCTTTTGTTAAAGTAGCTGTCTAATAATGTTTTCGATGGCTTGGCTAGAAGACGGATGTTTTTGAAGTGTGGGGAGGCTCTCAAGTCACTGTCACTCAGTAGGCTGACTAACCACTACAGCCATCAACATGACGATATCAGTGCTACCTTAGGACACGTTGTCATGGAAAGCAGACCCAGGCGTTGTCAAGGAAATGACCCACATTATACTCGTTAACGACCACACTCGTCAACAATAGACCACTGGGACTTCAGATGATTGTTAGTTCTAGTCTCCACTCACCTCACTGCAACGCCACACGTGTTGATCCTGTTCATTTGTTTTTCTCTTCCTGTTGGGTTTATTTACTCTTGACATGGAGGGATAGAATGTTCCTGTCTTATTTGTATGTGTTTTACTGTTTAATAAAAGGAGAGAGACTATAGGTATGTTTCCTTCCAGTGATATTGGATTGCTTCTTGACCCACTACTCTAAAGCCTTTCACAGGTGTCTGTTAGCAGGAGGAAGACAAGGTGCCTGATGAGACTGATCTAGATAATTACATTACTCTATATTTTTATTAAGCTCCTTGTTAGAGGGTAAGCACTTTCAGTTTTGCATCACAGTACAAATATGTATTCTAGCAAAGATGTCTAATGTGTGTTTATTAAGCTGTCCCACATACTTTCATTCATGTCTGTAGGTGACTGCTTTTCTTTTGGGGAAATAAGAGTGTAAACTGGGGTGTATTCACTAGGAACCAAACTGAAACAAATGGCTGAAATGGGGAAGAAATTACCTGAATTTATCCAATAAGAAATGCTTGTTTTGTTAAATGTTTTTGCTACATTGTGAACTAAATAATACAACTGGCCCTGATTTTTAACATAAGCGTGTGTGAATTCTGCATGCACAGGAACTGATTGGCTGCGACAGTATAACTTCTTCCTATAGGTCAATCAAAATGAACAATGCAATGTGCTGTACATACAGGAGAAGATGGCCAAAGACCAGAAGTGGAGCGCCTCTATTGCTGCCTTATGCAACCAGACGGGGAGGAGTGAGCCAGAGTGCACGTGACTGGCTGAAGGTGGTTGTGTAGTAAGCCTATAGAATTCAATAGTGTTTCTTATACACAAGAGTATACCAAACATTATGAACACCTTCCTAATACTGAGTTGCCCCCCCCCTCTGTTTTTGCTCTTAGAACAGCCTCAATTGGCTGAGGCATGAACGACAAGCGTTACACAGGGATTCTGGCCCATGACTCCAAAGCTTCACAAAGTTCTGTCAAATTGTCTGGATGTTCTTTGGGTGGTAGACTGTTCTTGATACACACGGGAAACTGTTGGGTGTGGAAAAACCCACCAATGTTGCAGTTCTTGACACAAACCAGTGCACCTGGCACCTACTACCATACCCTGTTCAAAAGCACTTAAATATGTTGTCTTGCCCATTCACCCTCTGAATCGCACTCATACACAATTCATGTCAGTTGTCTCAAGGCTTTAAAAATATTCTTTAACCTGTCTCCCCTTCATCTACACTGATTTTGAAGTGGATTTAACAAGTGGAATCAATAATTGATCATAGCTTTCACCTAGTCTGTGTCATGGAAAGAGCAGGTGTTCATAATGTTTTGTACACTCGGTGTAGACGTTTCCTATAAAGTTTGCCAATATAACACTGAGTTAACCCTGAGGTAGGAGAGGCCTTCCAAAGCATGTCAGAAAAACAGGAAACTTATAGAAGCAAGGAGGGAAGTGCTTCCAGGATACAGTAAAACATTGTAGATTGAAGTGGCTCTGCAGTTAAGGGGTGAAATGGTCATCAAAAATCAAGAAGGTCCTTGTTTTCTGATGGAAATAGAAAAACTGTAGTATTCTCTTTCACTCTCTCTCTCCCAAAGACAAAGGAGAGTGCGGCATGTTTCTGATCTAGTTTACCAAGAGAGACACTGAGAGGCCAGGATGCCATAGGTCACACGATCACAAGACTAGCCCATAAAAAGTCCATTAAGCACTGGAGACTAAGTGCTGTGTTATCTGCTTGGCAGCTATTACAAACAGAGCACCACTTTGGTCCAAGATCCTATAGAGCAGAGCAACCAGGCCAGGCAGGCCAAAGTGAAAGGTTCTTCTGGGTGTTTCTGGGTTAGCTGCAGAGCCTGGGAGTTCTACAGAGTGTGTCTGTCCCAGATGGCACCATATTCCCCAGAGCCCTATTGGCCCTGATCACAGGTAGTAGGAATAGGGTCCGATCTGAGATGAACCCACTGTCGCAGGAAGAGGGTTGGGGGTGGGGGGGGGTCACTGGTATATGTCGTGGACTTAACTCTTAACACATATTGGTAGATGTGCATTCAATCTACTGTGACTACAAATGCAGTGCAGTTAGAGAAAGGAGAATTGAAATGGTGTGATCTTGAATAGGAGTGTGTCCTCTTCCACCTCTGTAGGTTGTAGTCTGTCGACCAGCAGCCAACTCCACTGACACCTCTTCCACCTCTGTAGGTTGTAGTCTACCGACCAGCAGCCAACTCCACTGACACCTCTTCCACCTCTGTAGGTTGTAGTCTACCGACCAGCAGCCAACTCCACTGACACCTCTGTAGGCTGTAGTCTACCGACCAGCAGCCAACTCCACTGACACCTCTTCCACCTCTGTAGGTTGTAGTCTACCGACCAGCAGCCAACTCCACTGACACCTCTTCCACCTCTGTAGGTTGTAGTCTACCGACCAGCAGCCAACTCCACTGACACCTCTTCCACCTCTGTAGGTTGTAGTCTACCGACCAGCAGCCAACTCCACTTCCACCTCTGTAGGTTGTAGTCTACCGACCAGCAGCCAACTCCACTGACACCTCTGTAGGCTGTAGTCTACCGACCAGCAGCCAACTCCACTGACACCTCTTCCACCTCTGTAGGTTGTAGTCTACCGACCAGCAGCCAACTCCACTGACACCTCTTCCACCTCTGTAGGTTGTAGTCTACCGACCAGCAGCCAACTCCACTGACACCTCTTCCACCTCTGTAGGTTGTAGTCTACCGACCAGCAGCCAACTCCACTGACACCTCTTCCACCTCTGTAGGTTGTAGTCTACCGACCAGCAGCCAACTCCACTGCCAGAAGTAAATAAGGAACTCTATTCTGTTCCACGTGCACAATATATTCCGAAGTTTGTGTTTTTTTTGTTCAAATTCTACTTTCATACAGAGGTTATGGAAGTGACAGACTTTTAGGGACATTTAAGGATTTTGTTCCGAAGTGTTAAGCATTAAGGTCATTATTTACCAGCTTTGTCTCCACAAATAATTCAACACTATTTTATGTGTGTTGCTATTAGTGAATTAAATCCCATGCCAGAACCAATTCTGACGAGCAGGGATCAATAATGGCTGTCCACTCATTGAAAATTACAGTATATTACATACACTTTTTATAAACTAAGCAGTCTTTTTAAAGACGAAATAGGCTAAAGGATTATATTGTGATATAACCTTCCTTTCTAGAGATTTCGTTCAATGGAATAAAACAATTTTCTGAGGAATATATGCATTTTTTCAATATAATCTCACTATCTCTCCTATAAATTGGCACGAGGCGTAAAGTGTATCTTCACGTCATTGCATTTGTATTATCGAACGAGCTACACACACCAGTCAGTAAGCAGAAGCCTGTATGGTTTATATTAAATTAATTCTGCAACGCTCATCAGACAGGACGCGTCATTCGCTGATTGTTTTAGTTCTTTTACCGCTACTTCAACATTAATGTCAATTTGGACGTCAAATATAATCATAATTATGATTATTGGTTTAATAATGATGTTAAGTTAGTGGTTGTGTTATTAGTTTAATAATTGTATTTATTCAATTGGCATAGAACGTCGCTGTTTGACATTCACATTTTTGTTAGGCTTTACTAAAAATATTTTTGTAAAAGGTTGTATAGCCTCGTATTTCTGAAATGTCTCTATTTGAAAATGTACACTTAACGAACATTTTATTTCTATAACGTCTAAAGGGTCATACTCAGACAAGTTAGAGCTAGTAGGCTATAGGCCAATTAACATCTAAATAGTGGGTTGCTGCAATTAAGCGAAATCCTTAATGAGCCACAGCCAAATAATAAACAGTACAATCATATTTAAGAAATGCAGTTCAAACTGGTTTATTGGATTGAACAAAATGTGTACATTATCATCTAAACCGGCCACTGAGATACACGTTTTAGTCACATTCTGAACTCAGTTCTTAAATAGACGATCATTTATTTGAAAAAAAAAAACCTTCGAATAACTATGCATATAATGACGTATACGGATTCAGGGTTGTTGTTAAGGTCTATATCATTCGCGAAACAGTATTTCTAGTATTAGGCCTATTTTCTAGTGGTCCTATTTAATCCTCATTAGCCTTGTGGTTAGTGTCGGGCCTGAGATTGGCAGGTTGGGAGTTCGATCCCGGGCCGAGTCATACCAAAGACTGTAAAAATGGGAACCAATGGGTCTCTGCTTGGCACTCCGCGATAGATTGGGGGGTAAATCCCTGGGATAGACTTGCATCCTGTCCAGGGGGTGTCCAGGGGGTGTACTTGTACAAGCTGTCTCGCGCTACAGGAGAGGAGCAGTTCCGTCTCGCACCAGCCAAAGCTCGTGCAAGGCTACTACTAGTATTCCTAAAGTATTCAAAGTCTTCAAAATATATAGTATTTTTCCCAACAATAGATTGCCCATTTTAATTATTAAAATGTCTTAATTTACTTCTACCATCATGTGAGCCTATGTGTTTTGTTTTGTGAAACGAAAAATACACCTATGAAGCCTACTGAAGAGACGCGCACATACACAGGATAACACACGCACTATACACACACGAACACAGATTGTGTGTTGTAGATATGTGGTAGTAGATACTTGCATATCGTTAAATTTCTCTAAAGTTATATAGCCTACCGCATTCGATTATGACGTTATGGACCCTTTTTCATATTTCAGCGGGTCAAACGCGTCTTTGAAAATGACTTGACCCTCGATTACTATCTCCCCTTGATCTATCCGCCTTGTGATGAACGCATTTACACAAGAACCCAGATATTATTTGTTAAAGCTATAGGTCCAGTGTATCGCCTCTCTCTACTGTGTGCGCTATATGTCCACGCTGATATGTTTACCAGTTTATTAAAGTAGCTTACCAAATAAGAAACCAAATTGTGCCACGACATGGCGTATTAACATCTCCTCTGACGATAATGTTGACCGCGAAATTCACCGCCCAGAGCCAGTGTGTGGCTATGGCACCACAAGCCATTATTTGTCTAAGAAGAGCCTGAGTGTGTGACCATCATGGCAGATAGGAGTATAGGCTAGATCCCCTCCTTTCCCACACCGGCCCACTCCACCACTGCACTGGGGGTCTGGCCATGATCGATGTTGGTAGTAGCACAGCGTCATTGCTTTATTTATGACTAGCTCCATGACACTTTTTCGATGTCTGCGGTAGGGCCGCTAATGTCTCCACTGCGACCATTGAATTCTCTCATAGCCGCATGAACATAGGCTTAAATAACATAGGCCTAACATATGGTTTAACACAGCCCAGCCTCACTGAACTCGGCTCCATTCGAAGAGAAGGGAAGGAGTTCTGACTGTGAATTAGCAGCCATTTAGCAGGCTGCCCACTCGGTTGGGTGACAATACGCCCAAGGTTTGGAATGAAACACTTCAGTATAGTATATGCTTAAAGCACAGGCATATATCTCATCCCGTCCAAAATAACTTGGTAACAGCATCGACCGAAACCGTTGAAACAGATTTCAATAAATATGCACAATTGTATACTTTGTGTCCTCAAACATACAGGGACAGGCTATATATATTGGGAACTGTGTATCTTGGAAAACGTGGGCAGTTTAATAGCTATGAAGAATACAGGTAACTGTGTATCTTGGAAAACGTGGGCAGTTGAATAGCTATGAAGAATACAGGTAACTGTGTATCTTGGAAAACGTGGGCAGTTGAATAGCTATGAAGAATACAGGTAACTGTGTATCTTGGAAAACGTGGGCAGTTGAATAGCTATGAAGAATACAGGTAAAGCCATTTTGGTGCAGTGTCACAACCAAATGCTAATGTTCTCCTGCAAATACCTTAACCATAAAAGGCACCTTCTCGGCCCATTGTATTGGTGTTCTTGCTTGTAAAATTTCGAATACATTGTTATTAAAATATTCCACGCAACTACGTCTAATGGAAGAAATGCAGTACAATGTATTCGTTCGTTCTCTCTCACAGACAAAGCCAGTGGCGATATTGTAACCTATAGTATTTTGCTCATTCTAACTTAAAATAAGATATCGTCTAGCTTCGTTTTTCTTTTTCTTCTCGGCCGAATTTTCACGTTACATTTGTGCACAAGTAAAATGCAATTTTACAAACAGCTACTTTGTCATTGATTCGAATTGATGAGCTCAATTCGTTCCTCTAGTAGCCTGTAGCCTAACTGAGATAGCCTCTTACCACATGCATAAAAATCATGGGAGAGCAGAATGTTTCTCTCATTCTTAATGAGCTGAAAATATGGTGCAGTTGAACTTCTCTTTGAAACCACCGTTTACTATTGTCTGCTAATGTTTCACACGTCTGAAATGCGAATGGAATGGGTTTCGTTCCTAGTTTGCCAGGCCTATGTCTTTACCCAGGTGATATTACCCCTGGATAAATGCCATGTCGGTAAACACGAAAACCGGTCGGATGCCCTTACATGTTTATGTTCAGCATGTTTCTGCAATTACATCATTTACTCACTACTTTGCCAAAAGCTCACATGGACAAATTAATACATATCCCCCACCCCCCAAGTCACTAAGAAATGCTATGGCCTGAATAAGCGCAGAGGTTTCTTTAAACATCGACAAAAGATCACCAATGGGTTTATTCAACAATGTAGTTGTTTGTTTTCTCACCTCTCCTGAAGGAATTCAAGCCATACGGTCAGTGGTTGGATGACAACAACATCTCTGGCTAGACGGACTGCAACTAACTTTCAACTTGACCTTGTCTTTGGCCTCCAGCAGTCTAACCCATGTGTGAAAGAGCTCGCTGCCAAATAGTGTGCTCGCTGCTTTCTCTCGGTAGGTTATAAAGCCTATAAGAGACCGAACAGCAGCTAGAATAGCAGTGTGTTTCAGAATATTGCCGTGGCATGCATGGTTTACATTTCAGTGAGTTTTACGCACAGACTATTCTTGATTTCCTTTACAGTTTGAATGACTATTTCTCCACCAAAGCATTTTAATGTAGTTTCACCTTCCTTGATATTTTCCTATTAGCTCAAAACAAGATGTATGCTGCTTCGTGTATATAAAACAAGATGTATGCTACTTCGTGTATATAAAACAAAATGTATGCTACTTCGTGTATATAAAACAAGATGTATGCTACTTCGTGTATATAAAACAAAATGTATGCTACTTCGTGTATATAAAACAAGATGTATGCTACTTCGTGTATATAAAACAAAATGTATGCTACTTCGTGTATATATAAAAAATGGGGGGATAAAAACGTATCTAACGGCATGTTGTTTCCAAGCTATTTGCAGCACATTGTTTTCAAGCTCAGCGCATTCTGGTCAATTATAATGTAGTAAATGATTTTCCATACTCACACGGTGTAATAAAATACATACAAAAATATAAATGAATGAATTAAATGTGTATCAACCCATATTTCGTACAAACTGCCTTGGCCATATAACTGTTGATAAATTGAAATGCGTAATGGCTGCATACATAAATCTGCGTCCACCACATCTCCATTCTACTGTTTTTATCAGCATTTTGACAAAAAGGATTTAAATGTCAGTCTCCATCCATGTGATGTTTCCTCAGCAAAATGCTAGGCTATAAACCAAGAATGACATCAGACACATTCCAATAGATTAATTAATAACAACTATATGGAGTGTAGGCCTATGGTTATCTGTATGATATCTCGAAACGGATCCTCTTGTTTAAAACATGTAGTCTTTTTCCTCCTAAATGCTATATTGTTTTAGAGTATAAACATTTTGGGCATGGAGCTGCATTATCTGCAGTCTAGACGTTTATCAGCTCCTTTGCATATCACGTGCCTGGCTTTGCCCAATAACCTTGCGATCTTTAGGTCCACACAGGCGCGTGAGTATCGGTTACTCTCCCAGATTCCGTATCTCTTTTTTCAGTCGTGGGGATTTTTAAAAAGAGCTGGTTGTCTCGATGTAGGGCATGCTATGACAGCGTCATTACTTCTGCATTCCCGCTGGATTGACCCAGTCATGTTTCTGTATGATAACGGTTTGGATGAGATCAATAAAAACATGGAGGGCTTCACAGGAGGCAATTATGCAGCAAATCAGTGCAGGAATTTGTTGGCGCATCCGACGTCCCTGGCTCCAAGCACTACCTACACGTCGAGCGAGGTGCCGGTATCTGGCATGGGCGAAGCTGTCAAACAATGCAGCCCCTGTTCCGCAGCCCAAAGTTCATCAAATGCGTCCTTGCCTTATGGATATTTTGGCAGCAGCTACTACCCGTGTAGGATGTCACACAGCAGCGTCAAGTCCTGCGCGCAACCCTCCTCTGCCTATGGGGACAAATACATGGACACATCCGTTTCAGGAGAGGAGTTCCCAGGGTCCAGGGCGAAGGAATTCGCTTTCTACCAAGGCTACTCCTCCAACCCTTACCAACCTGTCTCCAGCTATCTGGACATCCCAGTGGTACCCACCCTCAGCGGACCCACCGAGCCCAGGCATGAGCCTCTTCTGCCAGTGGAGCCTTATCAGCCATGGGCTATCACCAATGGATGGAATGGTCAGGTTTACTGCGCTAAGGACCAGCCACAGTCAAACCATCTATGGAAATCGTCCATTCAAGGTATGGATTTATGGCTATGCATTCTTAAATGTTTTCACAAGCTTATGCATATTTCAACATTATAAACCTCCGTTTATCAAAAGCAGAAACAACATCATTCGCCCTGCGTTGTTTTTCATTTTACAATTTGCATATTAATAATTCGTTAGAAGAAACCGTCATCCATCTTGTCACCGTAATGTGAATTGTGGATAGACACGACAGATCCCATCGTTATAAGAAACTATACTACGGTTTTAGCAATTTTCCAGATGGTTCTAGGTTGATTAAGCATGTGTTTATGCTCTTCACACAGACACGGTATCTGGAGGTGAGGGCAGCTCTCTTCGACGTGGGAGGAAGAAGCGCGTGCCATACACCAAGGTACAGCTGAAAGAACTGGAGAGGGAGTATGTCGCCAATAAATTTATCACAAAGGACAAACGACGAAGGATATCTGATCAGTCAAACCTGACAGAGCGACAAGTGACTATCTGGTTTCAGAACAGGCGAGTAAAAGAGAAGAAGGTTGTCAACAAATTTAAGAGTCCCAGTTAGCTGTATATGGAACAACTGAAACAAAAAGACAGAAAAGGAAGAGACTTGAAGGTTGTTCAATGAAAATGAACTATATTATAATTTATTACACAATATAAGGCGTCTCCTTCTCGCCCGCCATGGGTTGGCTCTGTTTTTGGGGGTCCACTTGGCTTTTTTGTGTTGTTTTTTTGTTGTCGTAATTAATTGAAACCATTCGATGTCCTGTGTTTGAAGGAAATGGGGAAATAACTTCCTCCTTGTTTATATATTCTGTTTCATACTCTATTCGACGGACATATAGCTTTTATAATTTTCTACAAACTGTTCCCAATACGCTAAATAACTCATAGCATAAAATATGACATCTCTACTCAGAACACAGCCTTCTGTAAATTGGAAACGTAAAAACTCAAATCTGTGTGGGACAATTCCATTTTAGCTCCATCAGAGTACGAATTAATGACTGAAAAAATTGTGCAGCATTGATATTGAGGGTTTGAGATTATTCGTTGAATTTGAGTATACATTCCCTGAATTGATTGATATTGAAATGTTGGTGAGAGCGCGATAGCGCGCAACACGCAAATCGTTTATGCCTACGAATATAATTTTAGAAGCTGAAACATTTCCCTTCACATAATGATTGAGCTATTAATTAGTACATTGCTTTACATTTACTTTATGCATTCTGTCAATATTCAGTTAATTATAAACGATTACATTTTTTTATTATGTCTGAGTAGGCTACGTCTTTTTTCCCATACAGTAATAATCATCTTAACTCTGTTTTACGCAACAATTATCTGCGCCGTTATCATTGTTTGAAAATGCTGTATTTCGTTTTCTATCATAACAAATGTAAATACATCTGATTGTAATTCATGAACAGTTGCATTTAAAGTTTCCCCTGTTTTTGACTGCAAACATATAGCCAATGAGCTCTTCCCAATAAAAGTTGGAGAAACCCCGTTACTACGTTGTTCATATTTTTTCTCAGACAAATTTAAAGTCAGACTAGTAATGAGCATTTATTTTGCAATAACGTTTTGTCGGGGACATTTTCTTAGCTTTTTTATTTAATTTCTTGAATTTAGGTAGGCTACAAGCCTAGCGTTGATACAACGGGTCAAACAGCTTTCCATTTGGTCATTTTAATGTTGTAGAGGCTTGCAACATTGAGCCCTTATAATGCTATTAGGCTATTGTATGAGAAATGCCCTACTGATAATGATGAGATGACAATGTTGCCATCTGCTGCCGGATCTGCGTCATTGCATTTGATGAGTTCAGGTGTAGGCCTAACCACGGTCAAACTGAACGAAAATATAAACGCAACATGTAGTGTTGGTCCCATGTTTCATGAGCTGAAATAAAATATCTCAGAAATGTTCCATACACACAGAAAGCTTATATCTCTCAAATGTTTTTCAACAATTTGTTTACATCCGTATTAGTCATTTCTCATTTGCCAAGATAATGCATCTTGACAGGTGTGGCATATCAAGACGCTGATTTTACAGCATGACCATTGCACAGGTGCAACTTGTGCTGGGGACAATAAAATGCCACTCTAAAATATGCCGTTTTGTCACGCAACACAATGCCACAGATGTCTCAAGTTTTGACAGAGCTTTCCATTGACATGCAGGAATGTCCACCAGAACTCTTGACAGAGAATTGAATGTTCATTTCTCTACCATAAATCACCTCCATCATTTTTAGAGAATTTGGCAGTATGTCCAACTGGTCTCACAACTGCAGACCATGTGTCACGCCATCCCAGGACCTCCACATGAGGCGTTTTCATCGTCTTAGACCAGCCACCCGAACATCTGATGAAACTGGGAGTTTTTGTGCCTGTAATAATTCCCTTTTGTGGGGGAAAACTCATTCTGATTGGCTACCCCAGTGGGTAGGCCTATGCCCTCCCAGGCCCACCCATGGCGGCCATGTGAAATCCATAGATTAGGGCCTAATGAATTTATTTCAGTTGACTGATTTCTTTATTATTAATTTAACTAGGCAGGTCAGTTAAGAACAAATTCTTATTTACAATGACGGCCTACACCGGCCAAACCCGGACGACGCTGGGCAGATTGTGCGCTGCCCTATGGGACTCCCAATAACGTCCGGTTGTGATACAGCCTGGATTCGAACCAGAGTGTCTGTAGTGACGCCTCTATTACTGAGATGCAGTGCCTTGGACTGCTGCTCCACTCGGGAACTGTAATTCAGGAAAATGGTTAAAATGGTTGCATGTTGTGTTTATATGTCTATTCAGTATATATTGATATATGCCTCCGACCATTGCCTCCGACCATTGCCTCCGACCATTGCCTACTCCATGCAGGTGAAAAACATGGAATGATACTTTATCCAAGATTTCTTCATGTGAGAAATGTTGCCGAATGGAAACGATTCACTATTGAGTACTATAGGAAATGTAAACGCTTACCTTGATGTACGTAATATTTATATGCTTGTTCTTAATATGGCAATAAAAGCGAAATTGTCCATTTGTGTGTTAGAAAACAAAGAGTGACACACATTCCAAAGGGAAATACACTTTGTTTTGTCTTCTCAATTGAGAACATTAAATGAATGCACTGATTTAAATGTGGCTAATAATTGGCAATAATGCGTGCATGGTATTTCGTAATCTGATTACGTTTTGTTACAGACTCGAATCTCCAACCTGGGCCTATATAGAAATCGACGGTTTTTCGATGCGCCCGTTGTTTTTTGAATCACTTTTAAAGGAAGGCAGACACTAACTATTGTGGATATATGATCAAATACTCAATCTTTAAAATTCTTCTCAATATGTCCTATCTCCGTTCAGCCTATAACAACTTATAGGGAATTAGTGTGGATAGACTATATACAACTTCATATCAATTCAGCAGAAAATGGGTATAGCTGTTTTATGG
Organism: Oncorhynchus keta; assembly: GCF_023373465.1. Lineage (NCBI taxonomy): Eukaryota > Metazoa > Chordata > Actinopteri > Salmoniformes > Salmonidae > Oncorhynchus > Oncorhynchus keta. The sequence continues at coordinate 67,227 of NW_026279227.1, read as the reverse complement.
ATAAAATCACCGGAAAAACAAATATATAATTAAATAAATAGTTAAATATGAGAGATGATATGTTTAATCAATAGACTATACCTAAAATCAAAAGATGGGCAATATAAATGTATTTTTTTACAGTCATTATATATACAGCACTAACTATGACTGAAAGGAGGAATGTCAAATCAAAGTTCCAACTTAAGCTATACCGACTGGCGTCAAATTATACTCATTAAATGACAAGCAGGCCTGTATCGTGCAATGAACACTTTTGTGAACTATTTACAAACATACCTTATACTGTATAGTAGGAGCAGATGGACAGGCTACAGGAGGATGCGTCTTCACAGAACAGGGTCTTCATCAGGCTAAACATCACAACATCACAAGACCTAAATACAAACTATACATTATATAAGGGATAATCAACGAGGGGCTATGCTTCTATGGAAATAATGAACGAAATGGAAAGTGTGTGGCACGACGTGCTAGCGAGTATTTTTCAGAGAACACAGAGCACCGAGTTGATTATCCCTTTTATACCATGGCTATAATTTAACACATTTGCCACTAGAAATGTGTTAGTTGCCGCTATAAATGTGCTCAACATCCACTGAAGTAGCTAGCAAGTTAACTAAATAGCTACAGTAACGTTAGCTGCAGTGATAACCAAACAAACAGACTTCCTAGTTTAGCTAACCAAACCATCAATCCTAGTGTGCTATTATGAAAATAGAATTCAACAATATTGTTTTCAATTCGACTTTTGCTTTCAAAAGCAGCTCAAACAAAACATGTACAAATATAGTCATTCAATTCTACCGTCCAAATATACTGTGCATTATAGGGAAATAATGCACGTCTCTAGAATGCCCTTCAAGCCAATCAGAAAGGGGTATTCAACAATGCCATGGTATAAACAGTCCTAATGCAAAGACAACTCTATGGTAATTCATACATAACAAAATGTGTGTGCAAAAAAATACAAATACTGTGTAGTTGCGTGAGTGACATTCAACATCCCATCTATCAGAAGACCCCCTGGATGTAGAATACAAGGACTAATCACGTGGATAGCAACTATATATTTAATAAATGAAGAGGGATAGGTTTAGTAGTTCCAGAAAACAGGTTAAACCGATAGGAACAACTGTGTCCAGGAGGTGGATCCACGGCTCGTTTAAAAGGGCATGTCTCATCTCTTAAATGGATTGTTACTCAATGAGTTGCTTTTCAATTATAATATTGAGTTGATTATTTGGGCATTACATGTAAAGCATTCTAAAAGTGTGGATTGCAGTCACTTGTCCATAGACTGCTTTCAAGGTAAGGAAACAAATGTGTAAATATGTAAAATCACTGAACTGTCCCTTTATGCTACACCCACATTACTCAGTATGTCCCACCAAGGAGAGGTCCCGCTATAGGTGCGGGGTCGAGGGAAATTATGGCGCTGGATTTTACAAGTCTGGACTGGAGCGTCTTACATATATAACCTGGGTCCTATTCACTGATAACCAAAGAGAAAACAAACTGGAAAAAGGGAGAGGCTAACCTGAACTTGTCCAATAACAAACACCCGTTTTCATTAGGAAAGGTTTTCAATTGCAAAACGTTTTGCTACGGTGTGCACTAATGGATACAATTCATGACTGTACTGTTTTTGCTGCCACCCAAAGGCTAATTTGACTGCAACACTTCAAGTGATTCCAGTGCGGTGTACACTTGGGTGTGGTCTATAGTAGACCAGCAGAGGACTGTTCAGTTCCCTGCATGAGATAGATATAACTATAACAGTCAATGGAATACATCAGATCTCTTCTAAAAAACAGAAAGATCATTTCAATTAAAGGGGCAATGGGAATTCCAATTCATCCCTGTTATACCCTTGTTATATTCATATTCATATTTTTCTAAATCATGCAATTGAAGTTTGACATTCAATTGAGCAAGTCCGTACACATCAATTTAATTGAATCAGATATACATACTCGTTTAAATAACTGTTGTAAACTTGCCTTGGACATGTACAGTACCCATAGAAAGAATACTCGTTACACGTGTTGCCTTACAGCCTGGATTTTCAATGGATTGAATTAGAATATTCAGCAGCACATTAGTTATTGTCCAATTTCCAACACCAACCCAAAAACAAAAGTATTGCAGTGACTGTTAACGTTGCTTTACCATGCAATTAAATGGCTCGGGGGTCCAGACACATTTCCGTTTTTTAAATGTGACGTTTTACACAAAGTAGGCCCCAGTCGATCAAATGATCAAATGCAATACTCTCTTAGACAATAGGGTTCGAAAAGGGTTCTTCGGCTGTCCCCATAGGAGAACACTTTTTGGTTCCAGGTAGAACCCTCTATAGAAAGGACTCTACATGGAACCCAAAGGGGTTCTACCTGGAACCAAAAAGGGTTCTATTTAAAGGGTTCTCATAGGGGGACAGCCGAAGAACTCTTAAATTCTAGAATAGGCCTTTTTTTAAGAGTGTATAGTCACTATCATTATAATTAGTTATGGTAATAAAATAACAAGTATGCCTGCTAGAACTATACTGCTATTTACTAATAGTAACTGTAGTAGTAATAATAATAATAATAATAATAATAGTCTATAATAAGAAAGAATGGTAGTTAATGGTGTGATTACAAATATGACGTTATTATTACAACGATTATAACCTTATAAATCAAGTAAATAATATCTAAGGGGTTCACATGTTGAATGGTTCGTCCCACACACAAAGCTGTCTTTTAAAATCCTGCTTCCAGGACTCTTGACTGCAAGTATGTCCTTAAACTATCTGAGACTTTAAGGAGGATGGATGGTGATGGGAGTTCCGCTTGTTACAACAACATATCCAATGCATCCTGGGTTCTTATGGCACTGCCATCCTCGGTTACTCCCTTTTCGTTTACATAAGCAGCTCTTGGCGTACATCTTCCATATAAGCATCTCTTGGCGTACGTCTTCTTTTATCATGATGGCTTTAGTGATGAGATGAGGTCTATCATGTTTATTTTCTCCTCTGTGCTGTGCTTCTCCGGCTGTCAGCAGTCTCTTCTAAAGAGGCAGTATAGGCAGACATAAAGCTGTAATGTTCCCGCCACCCATATCATCTACTGAAAAAGGCAGTATAGAGGGACATTAAGCTGTGATGTTCCACATTTCCAAGTGCAAGGCACTTGTGTCGTAGAGATGTAGGCTAAACTCCCCCCACCCCAGCCTGAAGAAATGCTCGTAGGCATTTACTGCTATAAGCAGTAAAGCCTATAGCGCCTATACAGAAAAACAACATCTAAATGGCATAAATATGAGGGCGCGCCAGTGGAAAAATGGCTCACACCCAAGTAGTGGTAAAGTACAAATGTTTTCTATTTAAAGTCAATGGCAATGGAGCGTGAAAGATACATAACTAAGTTACCACTTGTTCTATAACACCTGCCTCTCACATGTTGACGAGTTCTTAATTAACGAGACAATTCCATTTTAAAAGCAGCCTTCGTGGCTATGGGTATAGGCGTATTTCATTCGGCACCATAATTGAATGTCAAATCACTGCAACGTTTTAGAAATTCACCAATATCTTTGGCATATAGCCTTGTTGATGAGCTTGGTGGAGTACATGTGTTCATCTTGAACGTGACCACCCATTTGTTGATCAGCCATGTTACATCTGAACTAAGAAAGGTCAAACTAACAACTGGTATCAAATAGATAGATTTTTCATGTAATTTATTTTTCAAAAGTAAAGTTTAGCACCCTATTTTATTTGTTGACAACGTTTAATTCGGATTTATAGGCGTTTCATACCGAGTTTGAGAAAAGCTGCAATAGGCCTATCAAACAGTTAACGCGAATTAACCATTGAGACATTTGTCACGGTAATGAACGAATGAACTTCATCCGGGGCACAGGGCAGGGGTGTTTGTGGCCCCTTTCTCACAAATGGTGACCCTTTTCCTCCCCCGAACTTGAGTTCTGCAGCACGCAAAACGAGACTGACTGTGCAATCTGAAGAATGGGATACAACAAACGAGATACTTTAGCATGGTTTATTAAAACATTTTTTAACCTATATAGTTAGCCTAAGGGACTCATGTCATGCTCACAGAGAATACAACCATTAGGCTTTTGCCATAAAGTTGTATTATTTAACGAACCATTTAATCATTCAATATTTCGTAGCCTACAAATGACATGCATTCCAACAATTCCAAGACATTACAGTCTCCATCTTACGCACAGGCCTAAGTTCTCACCTGGAGCCTTGTTTTGAGTCTCGTTTCATTGAACTTCATGAATGCCATCTAGTCGTCTGGTGAGCACGCCGGCCGCAGCAGTCCCCACATGTCTGTTCTGACAATGGCAACTACACAGCCAACTGCAAAGTGCAATAAAACATGTCTGATTCGAGCTGATTGTGTTGGTTGATGCTGTATACCCTGAACTCTATTGTTGCATTTCAAAACACTAATGTCAGAACGTGTCCACTGATGCAGGTGATAGGAAAGAGAATGCATTACGCGCGTATGCTGCCATTCCATTCATGTATCGTACTCTCACTAGACTCTCAATAGTTTAGTTTATTATGAACCATAGTGTACTTTAGGCTATATGTGTATTAGAATATCCAAGAGATGTCCCATTTCCTGTGATGTTGGACGCAATATTCATTTGTAGAGTGCCCCACAATAGTATTACAATCTGACGCTAGTCTTGCTATGCTACGGCCCTGCATCAAATTGTTTAGCCATAAGAGATTGAGATTGAGACACGAGAGATTGTTTTGGTCAACAAGTGACAATTCTAACTTCGGATAGGCCTTATAGGAAATATTAACGGAAACTGATTCTGAATTTGCATAAAGCCTATCTATTATATACAAATAGAAATGGAAATGCGTACAAATATGTTGATATATAGAAATGGAAATGCGTACAAATATATTGATATATAGAAATGGAAATGCGTACAAATATATTGATATATAGAAATGGAAATGCGTACAAATATATTGATATATAGAAATGGAAATGCGTACAAATATATTGATATATAGAAACGGAAATGCGTACAAATATATTGATATATAGAAATGGAAATGCGTACAAATATATTGATATAGCGCTAGATTGAGATGGGCTTTTGTATAATACAATTGTGTTCTTCTTGCAGCCTTAGCCCACATGCTGTAGGCTAATATTACTACTAGCGTAATACATTAGTGGAAAAGGCATAGTGGTTGTGGAAATATATTGATCTAGAGCCTTTTATGGCAAATAGAAGGCTGTGGGTTGTTCTGGTATAATTATATTTCATACACATTGTATTTTACCCATACACTTTACAATGCCTTGATGTGTCCACACAACAGCACATGCGCCTTATTGACCAATGTATGTTCCAGAGATAGAGAGAATATAACACATGAAAATCATATTCAGAAAGTATTAACACCAGGATTGTCGATAATAACAACGGTTATTCGCACATGATGCCAACAAGGCCTTGATTTATCGTGACTTCAAAGGTGTGTGATATGAAATAATTTTCCAAATGTACAAGTAACCATACCAAATAATGTATTGTTATGATTACTTGTACATTTGGAAAAGTATTTAATACCACACACTTGAATTAAGAAACGCATTCACTCATTGCAATGCATCTGTTGAACAGACGTATCTGTCCAGTTCTGCCCCTGGTCACATGACTGGCGCTCTGAGGAATGGATGGAGAACAAACTGCACGTCAGCTTCACGTCTTACAATTTGTTGCTCAACGGATCTGCTTCAAAGTGACTGGAGCCTCGCAGCACATAGGAACGATGCGAAGGGAGGGTTGGTAGACTATTAGACTAGGCTACAGGCTACGCAAGATCGAATCATTATGGATTTTGATGAGCGGGTCCCAGTTGGGTCTAATATGTATTTGCCCGGCAGCTGCACCTATTACGTCTCGGGGACAGACTTCTCAAGCCTCCCTCCTTTTTTGTCCCACCAGAGTCAGTCTTCTTGTCCCATGACATATTCCTACCCATCCTCAACTCTGCCACAGCTTCCGTCTGTCAGAGAGGTAGCTTTCAGGGACTATCGTGGCATTGGTAGCTCCAGTAAATGGCACCACCATAGGGGCGGTATGTCACACTGCTACCCCACTGAGGACACGGTGCATAGGGACTGTCTATCAAGCTCGACCTCCTTGGGGGAAATATTCACGAGAAATAACTCCAGTGATGTCTATCACACCAGCAGCTCCAATCCTACATCAAGTCTCCAGGGCAGTGTGAGTAGGAATGGAGTGTTACCTCAAGCCTTTGATCAGTTTTTCGATACTGCTCAAGGGAGCGCAGACAACACACCAACAAGCGAACACTCCGTGGACAGAACTGCCACCAAACAACCTATAGTTCCGGTGACCGGTTCCGACAAGTGCCGGGATACAGAGGAGGGAACGCCGGGCGAGGTGAGCTGCAGCCCGGTGTCTTCTTCCGGCAACAATGAAGAGAAATATAGCGCCAGCGGTGAGTATAAAGACGACCAGCTCTGTGAGAAAGTTTGCAATCTAACGCGCTGCTATTAAGGCGTTTATATGCTGTTTTATAAGCGCGTAAGGTTTATTGTGGGGCTGTAGATCTACCCCAACAAAAACGCTGTTATAAACGACAAGATCACGTGCTTGGAACTGAAATTGGCCGTGAAAGACAGAGAATTTCCCATTGTAAAATATTGGAGCATTATTTTTAGGCCTATTAGACACATAGCTTGGCTTACTGTTCAGAACGTATCAAACGACTGTAACGACAACTTCATGCATTTATAGATTTATTGCAAAATGATATTTTTATACATTATAACTCAGGGACGTAATGAATATGTGCTGCATGGTCCCCCTTATAACCTGAATGGTATATTGTTATTATATTAATATAATCTTAGTGATATAGTATAAGGTGATAAAGTAAAAAATTAAACAAATGTAATAGATGTAATTGATTCTTTAATATTTTTAGCCGGGAGGATAGTCCATTCAGTAACAATTGCCACCCACTGTGCACAGACGTCAGTTCAACGTCTAGTTTTGATTTACATTTGGTTGAGTTGTCAACTAACGTGAATTCAACATGAAAGCAACAAAACAATTCACCATGTCATTGGATTTAGGTTAGAAGTTGGGTGAAAAAGAATTCCCTTACGGTGATGACGTTTTGCAAATCCAATCAGTTTTTCACGTTGATTCAATGTCATCATATTTAATTTTTTGTTGTTGAAATGACGTGGAAACAACGTTGATTCAACCAGTTTTTGCACAGTGGGCACTGTTTTCCAGAGAGTCCTGGGATCCATCAAATCTATAAAAACATACACATTACATAGAAAATGTGTAGAAAGCACAGCATACACCGTAGAATACATTAGGCTAGTATACACAGCGCTAGAAAGCGTTTACCACTGCGTTTTGGTAATGATGTTCCTTTTGGGAGGTGTTTGATGTTGTCCAGAGGTGTTATTATTGGGGCTATTGCTTTTCACCACCCGTCATTTCCACATACTGAACTCTAAGAAATGTCATGATTATGTTGCATAATGTACCCTAAATATGCATAGAAATGTGGGGATTTCATGCTTATTAAAAGCAAAACATGGCCAAAAACATGTATCCCGATTCTACCTTAATTCAAGGCTTTCAGTTATAGTTTTTATGATTAAAAAAAAGCACAACTTATTTTGTTGTCAGTCTATTTAGACTCTTGTTTATAAACCTTTTGACACCATGTATGTATTTTTGTACAGAACGAAAGCAGCTTCCTATTTGATCTTTCTATGTGAATTGCAATTCTTCCTTTCAGGTGGACAGAGAACCCGTAAGAAGAGATGTCCATACACCAAATACCAAATCAGAGAATTGGAGAGGGAGTTCTTTTTCAGTGTTTACATCAACAAGGAGAAACGTCTTCAACTTTCGAGGATGCTCAATCTCACCGACCGCCAAGTTAAAATCTGGTTTCAAAACAGGAGGATGAAAGAGAAGAAACTGAACAGAGACCGTTTGCAGTATTATACCACGAACCCTATGCTGTAACACTGGTTGATGGATGTCGCCTCCCCTCAGACAAGGCATGCATGAAGCTCAATCGCTCATTTCAAATTCCTTGGTCTGAAAATTCCTCCCGTGATGGACAGACATTTGTAGATGTATTTGTCCATCATACTTAATTTGTTGAGAGTAATATCTAGTGTAATATTATTATTATTAGGCCTATTGGCCTATTTTAATTGTAGGTGATTTTCTTGTTGATCTTTTGATCTTGCTATTTGTTGTTATGAAAGTGCGGTGCCACCAAAACAGAACATATATCTGGTCGAATCCGAACTTGCGTAAAAGTCACATTTTCGAGCAAATTATTGAATTGGCATCAATGCATAATGCATGAATTACACGAACGTTAGATTTACGCGCGCCCATTTCATATCAAATTCGACATTTAACGATGTAACATATTTAACAACCTGTATCTTAACATTTATTATATATATATACCTACAAAGGGTACATACCTTTTCCATGACGAGAAGGCATGATTTATCCCTAACTTTGTTGGTTGTTTGTTGTCGCCATTACACGCGCACAGAAGGACTAGGCTATAGTTTAAAATAGGCCTGTTATTTATGCATTGATTGCCATTGTTTTTGTTCTCGTGAAATATTCGACATACAAAGGTTATATTGTAAAATTGTTCAATCATCCCTGATACTTGAAAGTGTTCGTTTTGTTTACGTTCTCAATGTCGGAACATATCAGCTATTTTCCTGCGTTTTTGGCAAGAGAAAAGCTGCTCCAATACATTGACCTATTGGGACATTTTACTTCTTTGTCTTCATTTTTGAGCCAATTCAAATGTTCCTCGGTGTAAATAGCCTACGATGGATTTTGGAATGATTAGGCCCTATATAGGCTTAGCCTATTTCACACACCCTATTGGAAACATACGAGTCACAGGTCGAGACCTTTCCGTTTGTTTTCTTAGTTTATTTTCTAAATTGGATGAATGGGTCTATATGTCTCGAGAAAATATCTCCTTGTATGATTCTCGACATAAAACCTGGCTGCGTGGGTCATATCAGATGTATGATGTATTTGACTTTACATTGCCCCCATGGGCCGAAATGGGATCCTATGCCGTTAATGTTAAATATCCATTACGGAAGTTCCACCCAAAAGGTTGTCTAGCACGTTATTTTATTGAACTTTATGTACCATGCTAAACCATCTATCACCGGACGACTTTTATACAATCAACGTCTGGAGTTTAAATGTCCCACGTTTAAGTGTATTGTTTCAAAAGAATACTCGGCCTATAAAAAGAGAATGTATAGCCTACTTTAAATAAATAAAGCAAAATACTTAAGGTAGCCTATATTTAAAATCAACTTCATCAGTTGTTGTTTTATTATATTGCCAAATGTTGACATTAGACCTACTGATTCTGTATTAGGCCTATGTGTAAAATTGGCTCACGTTTGTCAATATTTCGGTTAATGTCTTATAGTTCAAAGCCTATGCGCGTTCATGAATAGTGGGCTAGTGAAAACACCAATTAAGAGTGATAGCAGCATGAAGCTAGTGTAGATGGCCGGCTGCAGCCAGTCCGGGTGATGATGGTCTTGGGCCGTGCATCCTGTCCGGTCAGGCTAACCGGAATGCCGCCTTTACGGACACATCCTCCCTGTTGCTGCAGCAACTTGGCCATAAAACGCGTCTTCGTCTGGAACATTTGTACAATTGGAGTGTAGTGCAATAAACTGTCTGAGACCAAGGTTATTAACTGTGACTAAGGGCTTTAAAAACAACGGCTGCCTGCCTGGGAGCATTGAAAGCTTGTGTTCGCGGACTTTTCCTGCTTCATTTGTCTCAGCAGCTCAGGGTGCGCGGGCAGGAATATATTCAGGATGGAATCTGCAGTTCGAACGTGGTTGTTTGTTTGTTCCACTGGGAGGCGCTGCTCGGATCAATGTCATGGATCAATGCCGTGGATGTGGACGGAACTCTGGCCGAGACTCTCCTTCCCATGCATCAAACATCCAAAGACAGACTCATTACATTAAAGGGTTTCATTGTTCAGGTAATTATCCCGATGTGTGTATAATTGTTACATATTCTCTTATTTTTATCGAAATATATTTCAAAATGCTCGAAATGGGAAAACAAATACGTGTGTGGTGCATTTTTTTCTTGGCAAAATGGGTTAAAGTGAGGCGTTTTTGTAAGGAGCCTTTCCATCCTGCTAGAAAATGATATATAAAGCTGGTTTATCGCTGAAATCCACATGATTGGAAATATAATATTAGATGACACAATGTATTAGAACCAATGTATTCCGTGTGGGAGAGGATGACTGAATAGGCCTACCTACCGTTACACAGCACATAATATAATATACAATATAACCAATATGCTAAACGTAAAATAGCTTTATACATCGGCCTTATCCTGTCTAGAGATGTCTATGGCGTTTTTCTGGAAAAATAACACGAACTATTCGAATGGTTCTTATTTGAGTCATTATTACCATAGTTTACCAAATACGAAACGTTAGATTATAAAATGTGTTTGGTTTGTGTGTGTGTTGGGAAGGGGAACATTCTAGCTGAGTATCCCATAGCCTACCGGAGGGCTTTTTAGTCTCCAGTGAAAAATAAAATAGCTGTTAGCGGATGTAGTAAAGTGCCACATTACGCACGAGGGGCGCAGGCATATTATTTTGTCCCGTTGCAAGAATAACTTGGAACAGAAGAAACATTGTTAACATGCTTTTATTAGCCGCTATAAGGAGACATGCATTAAATGATTTTAAGTATGATAATAACTTAATAATAACTTAAAGTACCACTGGCTAGAGGTAAATAAATAGGCCGTTGAAATTATTATACGCACGTCATGAGACTAGTACCCACTCAAATCAATGGTTTAGGCTATTCAATTTAAATTAATTTCTAAATCTGATAAAACCCCAAATAAGTCGCACCATATAGTGTTTTTGGTGTCAGAACAATAACGTAATATAACCGTGGTAATTATAGTAACAAACATAGCAAGGATGATCTTTTTCCCAACTGCATGGGGGGATAATAAAGGCAGTGGTATTTATAAAGGCTGTGGTTAGAACCACATAACACAGCTAGGCCTATTGCTATGATTTACATAGGCCTAATCTATTTCTATTCAATTTGGGGATATGAGTCTGAGGATATTGTTTTCAATTGGATTCTTTAAGGAGATAAATGGGATCCCACCGAAATTGGTTCTGGCGGTGTATAAAATAATCGAAACGTGCGGAGTTGTACACTTTTAAAATGCATTACGCACCAATTACGCACAAGGTATTTCATAACAAATGCACATGTCTTTGATAAATAACGTGTTTGTAACGTGTTTGTTTCAGATTATATTTCACATTATGTTAACAAGATAGGTAAACAATCTTTGCCACGGCCTATTTTGTTTAGCAAATGAGAAAACTCATGTTGTTCTACTACTATACTCTGGCTTCATGTAAGACCCATTAGCCTTTATATTGTCAAGGCTGTTGATGATTGTTTTCGCATGCAAAATGATCTGTAATTGGTAACTAAGGGACATGAACTAATAGTCAAATAGATATTTTGTCACAATGTTCTGTGAACTTGAATAGAGCAATGTTTTGACGCTTACTGGAGAGGAAAGTGTAACGAGCTTTCCACTAAACTGTTTTCAAGGTCTGCAGACATCTGCAGTTATTTGCACTGTCCCTTCACATGTAAATAGTTATTTGTGTATGATTATATCTTCCCCCTCTCGTGTGCGTGTGTGTGTGCGTGCGCGCGTGCGTGTCTGTGAAAGGGTGCCTGAGGTCAATGTTTACAACATAGATTATCGTAAAAGGTAATGCAGCCCATGTCATGTCACCTCTACTATCTATCCACCATTTTAGGTTGAACTGATAGCTTTTAATACACCACTTACCTTTACGTTTTCATTTATTATATTCAATCTTTAAACAAAATGAATATGGCATATTGGCATATTGGTACGTGCTTTCAATGGGAGGAGTCTCTCTTCTTGTGTTTTAATTGGCTGTCAGCTAAAGCGCAGAGAAGTGTGAGTATCTGTAATTATATTCAGCATGTTTTGCACAAGAAATGTCAGCCAGAAAGGGCTATCCTCATCCTCCGTCAAATTATACACCAACGATGTCATGCTCTGACAACCAAAGTGGAAACTCGTTTTTAGTAGACTCCTTAATCCACGGACGAACCGAGAGCGGTGCCTCATACTACCAAAGTAACGGCGTGTATTTGTCACCAGGCTCGGAGTACTCCTATGGACTACCCAACCGCGCTTTTTTCTCTGGGCTCAGTAAACGCAACGAGAGCAATTGTCAAACTATGGTACCCTCATCTGGCCCATATTCACATATTCAAGGGATGGAAACATGGCTAGAGACTTCGAGATCTTGTCGAGTAGATCAGCCGAACAACCAGCAGCAAATGGCTCATTGTTCCTTCTCTCCGAGCATCAAAGAGGAGAATGCGTTTTGCCTGTATGAATCAGAGAAGTGTCTTAAAAGGTCAACAACGACGGAAGACATTTCCTATTCCCGGTTAACTCCGGGATCATGCCCGGTTACAAACAGCACCGTGCCTGTTCCCGGTTACTTCCGTCTGTCTCAGACATATACCTCTTCAAAGTTTTATCAAGACGTTCAGCGGAACCCACAGCCTACTCAGTTCGCTCTACAACGTCCGGCCCGTTTCGACACCTCACCGCCATCTCCTACCCCGGTGGCGGATACAGGCAGGAGGGAGAGTGAAGCACTGCCTGACCCACCGTCATGTGCTCCGGATGAGGACACCCGGGCATCGTCTGTAAATGGTTTGTCCTCCCCGAACCCACCGAGAGCTGTGCGGAAAGTCCAGTCAAACCCTTTAAAGGTGAGTACTGCTCTAAATCCAAAAATGACGTTTATGACAATGGGATCTTGATGGGTGTACATGGAGGGAGTGTAGTGTCAATGCCCCCGAGTCAGTGTAGATGTGCCTTGGCGTTAACCTTGGTTTTTAGAGGCATATCCTACTGCTGTATCGATTATATTGTGGACATGAAAACTTCCCCATATGTGGGTTATATGCGCAGCGGTAAAGCTATGTCTTTGTGGGGTATGACAGAGTGGCCACGAGCTGGGATTTCCTCCAGTTTTTTTAAACATTATTTTATGACGAGGAGCAGCAAGGCCAATCCTGTCCAGTACATCTGTCTAATACAACGGGTTGATGTCCTCAGTCTTCCCCTAAACCATCAACTGCAGCCATAATTTCAGCAGACTATGAGATACTTTCATGTCTTAATAAAGGCGTATTAATACATTGAAATATATTTAAGTGAATCTTGAGCACAACGTGGATGTAATAGCTTAGGTGTTTGGACAGATGCAAAATATGTGCATACAACGGGCATTGTGTGTGTGTGTGTCTACATTAACTTCGTATTACTGTCAAATAAACTAAAGGGCTCAGGATGGCTATTTAAAGATAATTTTAGACGACACATGTTTTATGTTGATAGGTATTAGGTCAGTGTTTGTCTATAGATGCAAACATCTTATGGAATTGCATTATTTCTGTGTACAATAATTACAATTGGGCAACAATTACTATAAAGTTACATCAGTGCAGTAGCATGACGAAAAAAATATGTTGCCCGCACTAATTTCTCTTTCAATTTCTTTCTACAGGAGATGGAGCATCTGAAACCAAAGCTAACTGGCTGACAGCGAAGAGTGGCCGGAAAAAGCGCTGTCCCTACACCAAGCACCAGACTCTTGAGCTAGAGAAAGAATTTCTCTTCAATATGTACTTGACTCGTGAGCGTCGCTTGGAGATCAGCCGCAGCGTCTACCTGACAGACAGGCAAGTCAAAATCTGGTTCCAAAACCGAAGAATGAAACTGAAAAAGATGAGTCGGGAAAACAGGAGCTATCGGGAGCTAGCGAACAACTTCAGTTTTTCGTGAGACATTCGTGCTGTATTTGGCGCCCTCCTCCATCAATGGCCAGAGCGCCTTCCTTTGAGAAACCCTGTCGTGTGAATATGACCGTGTAGGTTAGGGCTACAATTGCTAACTTATTGATATGTCGTTTTGTTGTCATTTTACCTGAATACGTCTCTGTTTTGTTTTGTCGTGGTTATGTATTTATACTGTCATAACATATGTTTGCTCCCTTTATGTATATACCAACAGTTAATATAGAGATGGAACGACTTAAGTGTTTCAGAGCTGACAATATCGGCATTCGTGGTACATAAATACATGTATATAGCCACCTCGAGTGACGCATTGACATCTGTGCTTGCTGGAATAGCTCTTGGGGAAATGTTGTAACCTGTAGCAATATAGGCCTACGTTACGTCATGGATAAAGAGCCTCGATGGATTTGATATTTAATATCTGCACATTTTGCTGGTATTATAGCCATATATACTAAAAGCATCACACAATAACTATTTTGTAAAGGGTTTTATTTATACACAAGAAACGTATCTGAGACTTGTAAATATTGTTTACAATTTGCCTTCTCGTATTTTTATTCATATTTTTATTGTTCTCTCCAAACCGTTTTAATAATATGGCCCATATTGTCATTGCTTTGTCTATAGAGAGACTATACTGTGAAATGAATTGATATGTTGTCTGTTGGCCTCACTAAGTAAGTCAATAAAAACATGGCACGTTTTTACCTTGCATTGGAATGTTTCAGTCCACAGATCATCTCTCCTGTATAGAATGTAATCGTTCATACCCACGAGAGGAATAGCCTGGTGGTGGGACCCGCTATTTATTCCACGAGGTTCCATTTGTTCAGTTGCGGGTTGTTTTTACAGTAAAGAAAAAAAGAACATCAGTTTCCTCTTTTGTGTGACGCTGATGCCCTTCATTTCAATAGGAATCATTGCCTGAGCCATAGCCATGATGCAAAGCACTACACTTGTTGTCTAGGACTCCCTGGAAAAGAGTCGCATGTGTTACTGAGTGAACTATCCTGGCTAAATAGATACAAGTGAAATGACCATTGTGAAGTTGTATGGTGAAAGACACTCCATCGGGATAGCTCTTATTAACTGCAGGGTGTACTGGATAGATGGTGGCAAAATGACCCGGAAAACAACATGCTTTTCTCAAGGACATTACTGGCGGTAGTTTGGTTCATCATCATATGCCATCTATGAAAGGACACTACGTCTGTCGACGTGTGGAGCGTTGTGAAATATGCACGCAATAAGACACACCATTTGGACTGTATCTTTTCCGGTGTGCAAATGTTGTGTTATGCGTAAAACAAGTGTAATCATTGAGAAATGATACAATTTTGACCATCTAATTACAATTACGCATAGAAGGAGAGTGAATTATAGGATCCCTATGATTTCGACTGTATCTGTTACAGTTGTGCGAACGAAATGAATGCGTAATATAAATGCTTGTAGACTATATATATTTATTTAGGAGGAGAGAGGGCTGTTGAGGGGTTCAGGTAGTTTCGTGTTGTTAGGCTGTATTTTCCCCCACCACACGAAACTGCCTTAATTGCCTCAGTAAAAACTATTGCGTTTAACAGAACACTCCAAATTGTCTCTGGCAACAGAGCTGTGCACCGAAGGAAGTAGGCTACATTTACTGAGTAGCCTAGTCGTGTGTCGAATATTCTATAACAATTCCGATGCATTTGTTTAAGTCATGTGTCTACGGAAATGTATTGTCTCTCATGTCGAGATTAGGCTATTATAAGAATGCATACAGTGCAGCGGAAACCTGTGACTTGCAAAGCACAAAAACATCTCGGAGTCTGCATTTTTTAAACGTTATGTTTATTGTGGTACAGCGTGATATATGCACAATTCAATACAATTCCAATGCAAGAATCCCCCAAATGTAGCCCATTCCCCGATTTCAACTGCCCCCCTAGTCACTTTGTCCTGGCGCCGGGTCTGATATATATAACAAAAAGAAAAAACGAACCAAAAAATCAAGACTGCAAAGGACATTTTGTTCCTCACATATATCGCCATATCTATTCAAAACAACAACAAAAGAGGAGCACGAGACGCGGCCTTTAGTCTTTATGTCTCAGAGGGAGAGATGTCGAGTTGGCTTGAGGGAGAGGAAGGACTGCAAGGCCTCGGTTATGATCATTGCAGTCTGGCCAAAGCCTCGTGCGCTGCTGCAGCGTTCCCAGTGGCACACATTCGAAGTGCCGGATGCGTCTGCTGCGCCACACAATGGACACAAAGCATGGATTTTATTGGCGATATTTAGCCCAGACAGCCAGGTTGTAACCTAAAGAAAAACAACTAAATAGCCCCTGTGATAAAAACAGACTGCTATAGCACCTAACGTTTTTTCTCTCTCCCCACTTTGATAGCTAAAAGCGCCGCGCAGACCGTCCCACTCATTGATCCATAAATAGTAAGGGTATGTTATGGTTTTACACACTAACACAACGGGATCTTTCTCCATAATCTATTGACACTTGGATTTGTTGACGCTACTATGTAGAAGTATTGTATTTTTATTTCTGAACACTAATTCGATGGTAGAATACACATAGCTTGTTCCTCGTGTACACACACGGTGTCAATGGCTGTATATGCCTGTGTTTTTCAGTCTTAAATCTAAATAATTAGTCTTAGTCTGACTATCAAACAATAGCCTATGTGAGGTATGCATTTTTAGATTCGGTCTTAACTTTCTCGAATCGATTTGGGACAATAAGATCTAATTCATTCGTTCGAATTAATAATACACACTATAATAAAAAATAATTAAAAATGTATGACTGAAAAGCCCTTTCAATGGGAGTTAGCCATTGGAGATTCTCTACTGAACATTATTTTTAGTCCAGGACTATGGTTCAATCTGTGTCCGGGAAACCGGTCCTTGGTGTGTTTTCCTATAGGGTCACATAGGTCTACATATATAAGGTTTTACATGTCATTTCAATGTTCATATCCCAGAGCATTGGAGACAGTATCACTCAAATATTTACTGTTTTAGTTGTCCTTATTTAAATCAACCAAAATCGAATAATCTCAAGCCATTTGAAGAGAGCATTACTCGGATGATAATCAAAATATCAGGTTTGAATAACACGTGTAATAATAGCCTAATAACAATGAACATGATGTACACCACAGCAGATATGGTAACCTATAGGTTTGGCTGTGACTTTATTATGAATACATCAGATGGCATATAATGGCAAATATGATGAATATGGCAAATGTCAACTCACACTCACATCAGCGTACCTATAGTATATAGGTCTAACTCACAGGTCTACTATTTTAAATGTGGGTATGTATTTGGCCAAATAATATTGCTGCATGTATATTCCTATTTAATAAGTAGCCTATATAACGATATCACCAATCTAATGCTATAAATTATTTGGAATAACCTCGGAGTTTTTGCCATTATAGGCAATAATGGACTGAATTATGTTGATAGATACTGGATAATTTATTGAATAAATTAATTCTATAGAATTCCACATTTTAGATCGGTGGTGAGAGTTCTTATAAGGAAATGAATGTGTGTTATTCTGCGCGTAGTAACGACTACACGTCACAGTGGATATATAGCTCCTTACTACTTTGCTGCATTCCTTTATTTTTTAAGGAGGCTAGAAAAACATGCTATACTCTCACTTTCTAGACTTATATAAAACATAGCAACGTATATCAACGTTAAAGTCTCATTTGAAAACAAAAATCATAAACCTTACTGCTTGTATAAAATGATATAGGCATATGACTTTGCTATTAAAAATATAACGGAGGAAAATGGTGACCATTTAGCTAGTTGAGTAGACTGATTTATTATTTATTGTTCTGTCCCACGGTCACGTGTCTGCGGCACCCAATCCAATCCCGGCCAAGGTTCAATTTATTGAACGAATGTGGTGGTTCTTGGTGCAGCGAATAGTATCATGATCCTGTTTTTCTAAATATATCACAGTGGAAGTTTAGTTGCCTTTGGCTTTGTGTATTTGTTGTCATGTCGACATTAGGCACGCTTAGTTACTATGCAGACTCTCATCTTCCCCGCGACCAAGGGGATATTATGGCACACACATACTCAAGCGGACCAGGGGTGGAACAGGCGAACCAGCCGATGCTAACTGAATATGGCGGTGCGGAATCTTGCCCTTTGCAGACGAAATCTTCTATTTTCAGTGCGTCTTGGAGTCCCATTTCTGCTCATCAGCCTCCGAGCAACGCATCTATAACACACCAGCCATATTTACACCACCATTGTCCAACAGGAGATACCGATGGGATGTTTATGCGTTCCTGGGCGTTGGAACCGGTTTCTACGTCGATATGTTTAACGGGATTATCGTCAAATATGAACTATGATATCAAACCCGAGCCGCTGATAGGAAATGGGGACTGCACAGCGCTGGAAACGCACACACCTCTTGTGTCCGACATTGACAACGGACCGTTCCGCGCAGAAAAGGATACGATCGCGTGTGATGCCATTTTCTCCAAACCAAACGAAGAGTGCAGCACATCAACCGTAGAGGAAAAGAGGGAGAGGGAGACCAACACAAGTAAGCACGGCATCTTTCATTTGGATTCATGCGTAATGGTGATCATGATTTCATATGTGTCTAGATCTTTGGAATTAATTAATGTTGAATTAAGCAGGAATCTAGAAATATAAGGTCAGAGACTGACGTTAATACATTATTTATGATATAATATAGGCCTTCTGTAAAGGTTGAGTTTACGTCAAACTATTGTACCCATTATTTGATAACGAATGAATCATATTGCGCCAAAGCAGTACCACTGACCGACAGTAGCAAAACTCCCTCCCCTCCTCGATCTAGTTTGTTACCTACTGTGAAAGATAATATGATTTTGCTATTTGGATTATGTTGGACCAAAGCAGCTGCCCCACAGCGGCAAAATGTCGTCCCCTCCTCGACTCAGTTTTTACTGTGAGAAACCATGATTTTGCTATTTGGATTATGACTAAACTATACCAGTTCATTTCCCACTGTTATGGGCAGTAGACTAGGCCTTAGGGTCAGAAGGCCGAAACGAGCACATCAACGGCTGACTGTATTAGCTACTGCATGTTGGCTATTTCAGCAAGACCTTGTCTGCTGTTGTTCGTCATCCACAGTTTGTAATACCATTCTGACTCTTGTGGAAAACACTATTTCTCATGAGCTCTGTCTCGCTTTTGTCGAACCCTCTTCAGATGACCCATCCTCCAACTGGCTTCATGCAAAATCCACCAGAAAAAGCGCTGTCCATACTCTAAGCATCAGATTCTCGAACTGGAGAAGGAGTTTCTGTTTAACATGTATCTCCCCCGCGACCGTAGATACGAAGTAGCAAGAGTTCTTAATCTGACTGAGAGACAAATTAAAATCTGGTTTCAGAACCGCCGGATGAAGATGAAGAAAGGGAATAAGGACCGTCGAAAGACATGTTAAAAAGGCGAGCAGTGACCCGTAGAATAAACTGTGAATAGTTACAATTGGTGGACTTTCAGGAAACGAAGATATTTCTGGAAAATAGTTGCCAATCTATCCACATGTTGCTTGATCTATAGTCTATGTTGTGTTCTGTAGGGCTGTTGTGTTGTTGTCGTTGTAAAATCTGTCGGCTCGTTTTCTTCCTAGAGTGTTCTCTGTTTGACAATGCTTATTCGTTTGATTGGTACTTTGATGTTATCTCAATAACTTGGATGTAATTGGTAAATCATTTCATTAATGCACACAGATTACTGTTAGACATTGTCTAATGTTCGTTGCATGAAATGTTTCATGAATTGATTCTGTGTTTTTTTCACCAGAGTTTAGTCTATGTTATTGGCCTAATCATGTTTATGCGTTGACTACCTGAATGTGTTTCAACTACCTGTCAGACTATTTATTTATTTATAGTTTTTTTTTTTTTGCCGAAAGAAACATGTTTAGACGGTGTGATATTAACAGTTTTGTCTATGGAATTACAGCAACACTGTGCACACGCAAAATACCTCAATGTCAGAGTATTTCGATTCTAAAAGTCGTTTGTATGAAAGATCAAATAAAATGTCAAATTATTTTGTGCGTCGTAATCCATATTTATTGTTTGGAAATCAGAGAATGAATTGTTACTAAGATTCTAATTGTTGATAAATGTCCAACATCTGACAAGATATCTGTATTTATTTCCTTTTATCCAAAACATAACAACTATAGTTGCTACAGTACTTCATCTTATTCAGTTATGATTTTCATTTAAAAAGGCAACCATATTTTGCAGGTATAGGCCGATGCCTGATATAAATGTTGCGTATGATAAACTATCACAAGATGAATAGGCCTATTTATTAAAACATTAAACATATCCCTACTCAATATTTACAGAAAATGTGATTTATTTAGTAAGAGGCTGAGAGTATAGGTAGGCTAGGCCTATGAGCATAATTATATCCAAACAGGTACTAAAGAAGCGAACAGATGTAAATCCTACAGGCCTATATAGGATTAGTGGATTTAACGCGGGCATTTCCCGTGTAGTCCATGTTGGCTTAGTACCACCACACACCATTTCAACAGCCCCTGCTCTCCCTTTCCTTTAGGCCTTGTTAATAGCACGACCACGAGTTCTGAATCCCAACATACAGTACATATAAAAGGCATTGCTGGACATTGGACAAGCCAGCTCCATGCTATTTGCTACAGGCCAATGTGCACTGGCACACGATATTGGTTGCCATGCAGCAATAAACCACAATCACAGCGTTAACTGTTTATGGGGTGCAAAGCGACTGAGAGCGGAAAGGAAGCAACACCATGCAAGTCCTCGTCTGAATATCACTATAATATGCTTTTCATACGGGCTATTTTTAAAGGGGTAAACATTTTAATGGTTGTAATTACACACAACCATGGTTAACCACGTCGTTCAAAAACATATATTCAAACACACGAAAACACCTATGTTTCCAGTCACACACACACACACACACACACACACACACACACACACACACACACACACACACACACACACACACACACACACACACACACACACACACACACACACACACACACAAACACACACAGGGCCTGCTATGGTGTTGTTTGGCCGCGCTGTGACGCAGATGGGGCCTGTCTTCAAAGGTCTTAATCCAGAAAGCTGCTCCATAAAACGCGGGCTCAGCCATGCTGTCTGCTTTTTCTATTTGAATTACTTTATGACTGTTCACCAACAATTAGACTGTTTCAGCGCCCAGACATCCATTTGTTGTTTTCTGGCTGACACCGAGGCTTTATTGCCGTTTCCAACCAATGACTAATCTCAAATCCTCGCCTTTGTGGTCCTATTGCAATAGGTATCGTAAGCAATTGAAACAATTAGAATTTATAATTTTTTAAAACTATATATTTAATGTGTTGAAACACAACATTATGGTAATTCAGTCACAAAAAGTCCTATGCATTATCTCACTACTGACCTATGCGGTCATTTTGTGTTGCTGTCGTCGTATAACCAGCAGGTGGAAGCAACGTCACGTTCGAGATGGAAATGTCCTGCAGCCTGGCTGCTTGAATAGGGTCCAACGACCATGTATTCTAGTGTGTAGTTCAATGCACGCAGGAAATACGAGAATAACACGCCTGTCCAAGATGTAGACAGACGTCGGGCTACTTATATGCAGTTGAAAGTATGTTTTTTTGTTGTCCATTTTTACTTTGAAACAGGAGACCAAGGTGACACAAACAGAGCAACAGAGAGAGGTTTGAGAGGTGATTACATGTTAATTATCATAGAGATACTGCATCGACAAAATGGCTGTTAAGCAGAATTATCTTTAGCCCATTACATGTTATGGATGGACATTCATTGTATACCTTTGGTGTGTTAATAAATAGAATATCGCCAATAAATCACCAATTTTATCACCAAAATGAAACCAATGAAACCAAACCAATAAAAGAAAGAGTAGTTAAGCTTTAATTGGTAGATTTTCCCATGTTACTCCACTACATTACAAAAAAACACATTCGCAGCATGTGAGAGAGCGCAATAATGCAGGATTTCATCATGCAGGTCCTCTGCTTGAGCTGTTTGATAATGCAGGTCCCCTGCTTGAGCTGTTTGATAATGCAGGTCCCCTGCTTGAGCTGTTTGATAATGCAAGTCCTCGGGTTGGCCTGCTTGTGCTGTTTGATAATGCAGGTCCTCTGCTTGTGCTGTTTGATAATGCAGGTCCTCTGCTTGGCCTGCTTGAGCTGTTTGATAATGCAGGTCCTCTGCTTGTGCTGTTTGATAATGCAGGTCCCCTGCTTAAGCTGTTTGATAATGCAGGTCCCCTGCTTGAGCTGTTTGATAATGCAGGTCCTCTGCTTAAGCTGTTTGATAATGCAGGTCCCCTGCTTAAGCTGTTTGATAATGCAGGTCCCCTGCTTGAGCTGTTTGATAATGCAGGTCCTCTGCTTAAGCTGTTTGATAATGCAGGTCCCCTGCTTAAGCTGTTTGATAATGCAGGTCCACTGCTTGAGCTGTTTGATAATGCAGGCCCCCTGCTTGAGCTGTTTGATAATGCAGGTCCTCTGCTTAAGCTGTTTGATAATGCAGGTCCCCTGCTTAAGCTGTTTGATAATGCAGGTCCCCTGCTTAAGCTGTTTGATAATGCAGGTCCCCTGCTTGAGCTGTTTGATAATGCAGGTCCCCTGCTTGAGCTGTTTGATAATGCAGGTCCCCTGCTTAAGCTGTTTGATAATGCAGGTCCCCTGCTTGAGCTGTTTGATAATGTAGGTCCCCTGCTTGAGCTGTTTGATAATGCAGGTCCTCTGCTTAAGCTGTTTGATAATGCAGGTCCCCTGCTTGAGCTGTATGATAATGTAGGTCCTCCACTTGTGCTGTTTGATAATGAAAGTCCTCGGGTTGGCCTGCTTGTGCTGTTTGACAATGCAAGTCCTCGGGTTGGCCTGCTTGTGCTGTTTGATAATGCAAGTCCTCGGGTTGGCCTGCTTGTGCTGTTTGATAATGCAAGTCCTCGGGTTGGCCTGCTTGTGCTGTTTGATAATGCAAGTCCTCGGGTTGGCCTGCTTGTGCTGTTTGATAATGCAAGTCCTCTGGTTGGCCTGCTTGAGCTGTTTGATAATGCAAGTCCTCGGGTTGGCCTGCTTGTGCTGTTTGATAATGCAAGTCCTCGGGTTGGCCTGCTTGTGCTGTTTGATAATGCAAGTCCTCGGGTTGGCCTGCTTGAGCTGTTTGATAATGCAAGTCCTCGGGTTGGCCTGCTTGTGCTGTTTGATAGTGCAAGTCCTCTGCTTGTGCTGTTTGATAATGCAAGTCCTCTGCTTGAGCTGTTTGATAATGCAGGTCCTCTGCTTGTGCTGTTTGATAATGCAGGTCCTCTGCTTGTGCTGTTTGATAATGCAGGTCCTCTGCTTGAGCTGTTTGATAATGCAGGTCCTCTGCTTGTGCTGTTTGATAATGCAGGTCCCCTGCTTGTGCTGTTTGATAATGTAGGTCCTCTGCTTGAGCTGTTTGATAATGCAGGTCCTCTGCTTGTGCTGTTTGATAATGCAAGTCCTCTGCTTGAGCTGTTGGATAATGCAGGTCCTCTGCTTGAGCTGTTTGATAATGCAAGTCCTCGGGTTGGCCTGCTTGTGCTGTTTGATAATGCAGGTCCTCTGCTTGTGCTGTTTGATAATGCAGGTCCTCTGCTTGTGCTGTTTGATAATGCAGGTCCTCTGCTTGTGCTGTTTGATAATGCAGGTCCTCTGCTTGTGCTGTTTGATAATGCAGGTCCTCTGCTTGAGCTGTTTGATAATGCAGGTCCTCTGCTTGTGCTGTTTGATAATGCAAGTCCTCTGCTTGAGCTGTTGGATAATGCAGGTCCTCTGCTTGAGCTGTTTGATAATGCAAGTCCTCGGGTTGGCCTGCTTGTACTGTTTGATAATGCAGGTCCTCTGCTTGAGCTGTTTGATAATGCAGGTCCTCTGCTTGAGCTGTTTGATAATGCAGGTTCTCTGCTTGGCCTGCTTGAGCTGTTTGATAATGCAGGTCCTCTGCTTGAGCTGTTTGATAATGCAGGTCGTCTGCCGGGTTTCTAGCACCAGTCTCTGTGTTTATCTGTTTAGGGAGGGAGGGTCATTAAGGGCAGAGGGGAGGGGTCATCAAGGACAGAGGGAAGGTGCTGAGGGGGAGGGTCATCAAGGACAGAAGGGAGGGCCTGACAGGTAGAGGAGAAGGTCATCAAGGACAGAGGGGAGGGGCTGACAGGTAGAGGAGAGGGTCATCAAGGACAGAGGGGAAGGGCCGAGGGGGAGAGTTTATCTGTTTGGAATCTAGCCACTGTCTCCAAATAGCCTATTCCCTAGTTGTTCTGCTGTAGTGGGCTCTCTCCCCCCTCAACCCTTCTGTCTGTTTAGCTCCCTTGGACTTGTTGTTGCAATGTCAATAATAATTCTTAGAACTATATTTGTCCCTCTCACCTATATTTGTCCCTCTCCCACTCTCACTTTTTATAAAATAAATAATACAAATGTTGAGCTATTTTGTATGTTCAAAACATGGAGAAATTATATTATTTTATACTAATACAATTTCTCAGTCACTTTTCTGCATATGTGTAACCGGTGTGAAATGGCTAGCTAGTTAGTCCGCTA